>NC_071100.1:945000-1245000 GCF_024256425.1 Clarias gariepinus | reverse complement strand
TATGTCTTTGAAGATTCTCTCACTCATCCATCTTTAATGAAGTGCTGAAATAAAATTTTGACTTATGACAGAAAATCCTAAAAACAGTTGTGTATACTGTCATATAATTTAATATAAATATATATAAAAAAATGTATATACACTCAATCGATGATCATATCACATCCATGGTTAGTTAAGGGTTTATTGCTGTGGTAATGATTTTGGCTCACATTAGCCTTCTCACTGTTGTTCGAGGTAATTCAAACATTTTAGACTGGACAGAATACAGTGGAACCTTGGATTATGAGCATAAATTGTTCCGGGAAGTGGGCTCATATTTTAAAACACTGGTAAACCAAATTTAATTGTCCCATAAGAAATAATGGAAACTCAAATTATTCGTTCCACAGCCCAAAAAATAAATACATAAAAATAATTAACACAAAAATAAAGTAAAAATTTAACTAATTAACTTGCACTTTACCTTTAAAAAGTTTTTAAAAATCCCGACAGATAAATGTTGGTGTTTCATATGAACAGATGGCAATCTTAAAACCAAGAATTAAGATGCAACTGTTTTTCTTTAGTAGGAATCGCACATTTCCAAAAATAAATTTCATAACAAATCCTTAATCTGGACATGATTGTCCCTGTCTGAGCCAGGTTTTTATTTTATTATTATTATTATTTTTTTTGCATTTATCGATAGAACATGTTCCTGTTCACTAAATATAGGTTTTTATTTTGTATATAAGGGATCAGAAAGCATTGGTACCAATTGTACCAAAAGTACGTACACATTTGTTTTTAGATCAATTTTTTAAACAATGTTTACCTTAATTTTTACACAATTTTATTTTACAAAATTTTTGTGCACCTTAAATTGCACAGGTCATTAATGCACCTTCATTGTACTCTTTATTATTATTATTCTTTTTTACCACTACTTAACAAATGCTCCAACATTCTTGTTGATCTTAATCTCCATCTAACTATATCTACCACATCTTCCCTTGTCACTCGATCTTCCCGCATGTCCTCCCTTTCCACCTCCATAAACCTTCTTTTGGGCCTTCATCTTCTCCCTGGGCCTTCTCCTCCTATTCTCTCAATATACCCCTCAACCCCTTCTCTGCACATGTCCAAACCATCTTAGTCTGGGCTCTCTATCTTTGTCGCCCAACCGTCCTACCTGCACTATCATTCTAACATTCCTAGTCCTGTCCATTCTTGTCACTCTCACAGCATCTTCAGCCGTGCCACCTTCAGCTCTGGTTCCTCAAAACTGTCGTATTTATTCATGCCAATACCTTTCTGTCACAGATCACTCCTCCCACTTTTTTTTACCCAATCCACCTAGGAATTGTTTTCTTCTTCACTTCTTTACCACACTCCCCTATGCTTTGGACAGTATTTTTAAAATAAATATTTTAACTCATCTACCTTCATTCCCTGCAAAAGCACCTTTCCCCCACTCCATCTCATTTACACACATGTAACCCCCTCTTGCTCCTACTGATACAACCTTTATGCCTCTTCTCCTTCATCCCCCTACCTCTCCAGACTCATCTTAACCTGGTCCCTATTCTTGCTGCTGATCACAGTATAATCCGCAAACATCATAGTCCATGGGGTCTCTTGTCTAACCTCATCTGTCAAGCTGTCCATTGCCGCTGCAAACAAGAAGTGACTATCTACCGTGCAGTCCCACTTCCACCTAACAGTGGGTATGGAAAGTATTCAGATCCCCTTACATTTTTTACTCTTTGTTATTGCAGCAATTTGCTAAAATTATTTAAGTAAATTTTTTTTGTCCTAATTAATGTACACACAGCACCCCATATTGACATTTTTACAGGACTGGTGTGATGTGCTCAGATTTTCTGGTTCTAGTTAGAATTCTGGCAGCAGCGTTTTGGATGAGCTGCAGCTGTCTAATGCTCTTCTTGGGAAGGCCGGTGAGGAGATCATTACAATAATCCATCCTGCTGGAGATAAAGGCATGGGCAAGTTTTCAAGTATTGATTGGAAACTCCTTATTTGTCTTTCAACTGTCCCATTTTATGGGTCACCACAGCGAATCATCTGCCTCCATCTAACCCTA
Organism: Clarias gariepinus; assembly: GCF_024256425.1. Classification (NCBI taxonomy): domain Eukaryota; kingdom Metazoa; phylum Chordata; class Actinopteri; order Siluriformes; family Clariidae; genus Clarias; species Clarias gariepinus. The sequence continues at coordinate 1,242,914 of NC_071100.1, read as the reverse complement.
TCCTCTGCATCCTCTTCTTTCACACCAACTAACTTCATATCCTCTCTCACTGCATCCATAAATCTCCTCTTTGGTCTTCCTCTAGACCTCCTGCCTGACAGTACCAACCTCAGCATCCTTCTACCGACATATTTACCATCTCTCCTCTGAACATGTCCCCAATCTGGCCTCTCTAACTTTATCTCCACAACATGTAACATTGGAAACAAAATTATTGAGTTTAAAATAAAGATTAAGTTACTGCTTTGACATGACTACTGAAACTAAGGTCCTGAAACAGAATCACCCCAAGATCCTTGACATGATTTTTTGTTGTTTGACCCCTAGAGTGAAGGTATGCATTCACCTTCAGAGCTTCATCTTTGTTTCCAAATGCAATGACCTAAGTTTTCTCCTTGCCTGGCCCGAGCCCGTGTAAAATTATATTAATTAAGCCTGAACCTGACCGAACCCGTCGGGTCCTGTCGGGTTCGGGCAAAGATCTTCAGCTCTAGCATATACAGGCTGAATGTTTTTTTTTTGTTTGTTTGCTTGTTTTTTGAATGACGAGCTGAAATAAAATAGGAGTAATGAGGCTATTTTTAAAATGTAAGGAGTACAAAGTACAGATAATTGCGTGAAAATCTAAGGAGTAAAAGTAAAAAGTCGGCTGAAAAGTAATTACTCCAGTAAAGTGTACATACCCAAAATTAAATAAGACACTTTTTTATGCAAATTTGCACACACCCAGTCATTTTTAATTCTTTTTGTTTTACACTAAATTTCTAAATTTTTACTAATTTAATTTTGTTTTCTTTATTTTCTATATTTTGTTATATTGTGAATGTCCTTATTTGTACAGTATATGTTTATTTTTATCCTAGTTAAATTTATTTTCTATCATATTTCTTTTTTATTCATATTTATTCCTTATTTAGAAGCTTTTATTTTTTAAGGTCATTGGCGGTCTTATAAGCATTTCACTCCATATTGTACTGTGATTGTGTATGTGGCTAATAAAATTTAAATTTGATTTGAATCTCATTCAGGTTGCATCTCCTACACAGCAGATAGACCATCTGAGTACATCTTCCACCAATCTTATATGTTACCTTGTGTTCGTTTTTCTTCTTAAATATGTATTTACCACTGGCATTTCACTTCCTTTTTACGAAATCTACAATAATCTTCCTCCGCATTTTTCTCCTGGAACCCAGTCCCTACCCATTACCTCCTCATCACCCCTGTTTCCTTCTCCAACATGATTTTTAGGTTCTGCTCCATTTACCAATCTTTCCTCTCACTGCCACTTTGTCTATCTCACTTGAAAAATCTACTTTCTCCGTCACATCACATATGTGGGGCATATGGACTGATGACACTTATCATTACCTCTCACACTTATTAGTTTCATGATCATCACTCTTTCAGACACTTGTCTTACTTCCACTACACTTTTGGCATATTTTTTCCTACAGTATTAGACCTACAGTACACAATTTCTCTACACAATAGTAAAGCAGTTTGAACCCTCCAATGTTCTTAGCCTTGCCTCCCTTCCAGTTGATCTTTTCCACTTGTCTTCCACTTTTCCATTTGGACATTTCTTCTCTCCATCATATTTGATAGCTTTCTTTCTTTTACCAGTCATAGTGCTACCATTCAAAGTTCCTATTTTAACCTATAGACTTGCACCTTTCCACTTTATCTTTGGACACATCTGCCCCCTGTCTTTCTCTTCCTTATTTGGTCACTAATACCCCAATGTCCATAGCTATCGTGCTTGCTAAAAGGCACAAGATATGTTTAATAGTGCTAAAAAGAAGAAAATATATGAAGTGGAATAGAGGTTTTCATACTGTAATACACAAAATACACATACTGTAACAGGAAACCAAAAACAAACATGACATTTCATAAGTAAGGATAAAAAAGAAAAAAATTATAAATACAGTTATGTGTAAAAGGGTGTACATGTGTTTTTGTACAGTACATAATTTAAAAAATCATCTGACTGTAGCAGGTCTCGGTGTTTGGCAGATAAAACCTCACATGGACAAAACCATTTAACTATTTTTTACTTTGCCATTATTTAACAAAAATAAAGCCCAAAATAAAAATGTGGGCAATAAGTACCACATCCTCCATAATGATGTTAAAGACTAATAAAGTTGTACAGAAAAGTTATTGCTGCTACAAGCTATTGAATCATGGGTGTACTTAGTATTGCCCATGTTCTCTCTCTCTCTCTCTCTCTCTCTCTCTTTCCTTCATTTTTACTAAATAAATATTTGCATAGTAAAAAGTTAAATAATGTTGTTCGTCTGAAGTTGTATTCGCCGAATACTGAGACCTGGTACGATCAGATGATTTTACTTTTCATGTTTTTGCCCTGCATTTCATAATCACTCTCAGGAATCACAATGAAAAAAAGCTGTCACACAACTGGCTCTGATTTCAGATTACATTTTCCAGTTTAAAATCAAAAATAATTTGTAGCTTACTTAGTGTCTCTCTGTAAAGTCACATGCTTTCCTTCTAGCAGTCCTACACTGAAAGTAAAAGTAGAAAGCTTTCTGAATAACTTTTATGTCCTACTCCGAGGTAGAAGTATTTTTAGTCCTGAATCAACTTTCATTGTGATTCTTGAGAGTGATTATGAAATGCAGGGCTGCTTTTCAACCCCAACACATTTAGCACATTATTGATTATGCAGAGAAGGAGGATCTACTTCTTTGGAATCGTACTACTTTCAATTCCTGCAAGGAGTAGGACTACACCAAGAAAATTATGTGGCGTCACTTATTATGACACTGAGATTCATAAAGTAGGCTGTATGTTATAGTAGATGTTGTAGTTTTTTACAGGTTTTTATAGTTTAAAATGGTGGAAAAGCGAAGTGTTGAATGTTATGCACTTAGACAAAACTTATAAATGCTCCATGAAGGTATCCGATTCAGACTGAACCAATAACAGAGCTGTGTAGGCCTGTCATAATCTAAACTGAAGAGACTATGAGAGTTTTGTTTGCGGAGGGGGTAGTAACATGTAAATAAATTGCCACTCATAGCCCCGAGGAGTGGTACAGAGTGTTAATAAAATGCTGGAATTAAATTTTAGCTCATGATATAAAACCTTACAGACAGTTGTGTACACTGTCACATAATTTAATATACATATATAAGAATTGTATATACACTCAATCGATGATCATGTCCATGATTAGTTAAGTGTTGATGCTGTGGTAATAACTTTGGTTAACATAAGCCTCCTTGTTGGTGTTCGAAGTGATTCGAATAACATTTTAGGGTGACTGAACAGAATATAGAGCAATGTGAGTAGATGTATGCATCTATGATCATCATCCAGTCCTGAAGGTGGCAGTAAAATAACTCATCACAAGACAAAGGAGAAGAAGAGCTGAAGATGTTGTGCCACTTGGACTGTCTAGTTATCCAGCCGAGCTAAAACCATCTCCACATGTAGCTGTTTCATATACAGAGATTCCTAAATCTGATCGAGTTAACATCATTTGGAGAGGATGAACTCACAGGTAAGTTAAAGTCAGACAGGCTAGAAAACTGATCACTGCCTTGATGCTGTGGCTCTCTTTCATATTAAGCTGTGTGATAATCTGGTCCTTAAATAAATCATTTGCATCAATTTGCTATTACTTTGTCAAAAGCTGGGTTTTGAAAATATCTACGATCATTAATCAGGAGGAAAAACAACAAAATCAGACCTCTGTCCAGTTTATTAGCACCCCCTAGCTGGATTTGGAATTATGTATATAAAAAATTTGGAACTATATATTAATAATAATGATGATAACATTACAAATGGAAGTATATAAATACAATTTTATTTTTAATTCCATTTTAGGATCTATTAATCTGGTGTCCAAAAATAAGATGATTTACTTGAAAGTCATATAACCTTCCCTTTCATTGTGTAGTTATAGGAATAATGGTACCAATGGGAAGTTTTTAACAATGGTAATAAAAATCTAACACAAGATTTACTTTTTTTTTTTTTTACTATTTGTTTGTCTTTCCAGGGACAATACAACTGAGCATTTGTACACAGGAGAATAAAGCATGTAAATAAAGCAGATACACTGCTTGGATTTAACTAAGCAAATAGGTAAGATCTCCCCATTGGATAATTACTGCAGGGATTAATACAGTTAAGCTGCAATAAGTAATTTTAACCCTAACTGATGCAGTAAGAAGCTCATTTCTTCCACAGCCATGTCAGAATATTTACACTCCCTGTGTTTGGACACATCTTCTCCTTTATTTTTTTCCTTTATTACTACTATTATTATTATTATTATTATTATTATTTAACATTTGTACCTGGACACTAAAGCCACCCATATTATTAAAAAAAAAAATATTCAAGGAATTGTGTAGTATAAAAAAGTATTAAACAACCAGAATGTGTTTTATATTTCAGATTATTAAAAGTACCTACATTTAGCTTTAATGACAGGTTGGCACTCTCATGGCATTCTCTCGTCAGACTCATGAAGTAGGCACCTGGTATGGCTGTTGATTCATAGGTGTGTTGAGAGTTAATCTGTAACAATCTTGACATTTCTTTTTTACTTAGTATGCTTTACACCAGGGGTAGGCAAGTTAGGTTCTGGACAGCCACAATCCTGCAGAGTTCAGATCCGACCCTAATCCAACACACCAGGACAAGCTAATCAAGGTCTTCAGGATTACTAAGGCTACAGGTAGGTGAGTTCGATTATACAGGGTTGGAGCTGAGTACCCACCCCTTCTTTGGCACAAGAAAAATGATGGTCTAAAGCAAGGTAGGCACAGTCCTGCAAATTTCAGCTCCAACCCTGAAAGAAACTAACCTACAGTACCTACTGTACCTGTAGCCTTAGTAATCCTGAAGACCTTGATTAGCTTGTCCTGATGTGTTGGATTAGAGTTGGAGCTGAACTCTGGTCAAGAGCCCTGTTAGTATTACAACAACTACTGTATAAATCGTTATTAAAGTATGCTATTCATCATTTCCATTTATGGAAATAAATCTATTGGGGCCATGATCATCCCTAAAGTTGATTATTGTCCTTGAACAGCTCTTTCCAGTCTGTTCTATTCCTCTTACACAATAGAAATGTGAAAATCTGACTCTTCACCCATAATAATAACAGAAACAATCAAATTAACACAAAGTTACCATTAAAAATATAAATGGAGAGAAAAATGAAAAATAAATAAATAAATAAAGCAAAAATTTTTGTTCTCATGTAAAAAAAAAAAAGTGAGCTGCAAGGTTTACTCTCAGCGACTACCAAAAAGTGGGTATTAATGCATATGCCAAAATATTCAATCCAATTTCATTTTATTTGTATAGTTCTTTTTTAATAAAGATTATTGTCACAAAGAAACGGTACAGAATCAAAAGAAAATCATAGAAATGTGTATGAAATGTTAGACAAAAATATGTATGTATCAATATGAACGTTGAGAGGAACCAGACAAAATCGGGAACCCATCCTCATCTGGTGATAACAGATAGCAGGGATTGATCAATAATACTGTGTGTTAGGAGGCTGAAAGTTCAACAGTATAACAGGAGATCGTTTAAGTTAATAAGGAGTCAAGTTCGTTATTGGAGGGTCAGGTAAACTGTAGGGAATACCAGTTCTGAACAACTGAGTGACTGCAGGTGCAAGAGGGCAGAGTCAGGAGCGATATGTGTAGTGAGAGAGATGGAGGGAGACAAGAAAAGAAGTTAGGTACTGTATAGTCACAGTCACACAATGTATAATGTAAATGTATATTTAGTGCAGAGTGCAAGCAGGGACTACTAAATAACTAAAAGGGAGAGACAGAAGGAAACACAAACATGAGGGGGAACTGATATGTAAAGCAAACAATCACCTCACCATCAGCAAACCTGAGTGATCAATGAGAGTGAGGAAGACAGCATCCAAACATACCAGTTCACCATAATACTCTACGTCCATGAGTCCCCCAGATCTGCTCCTTTACCTAAGGCTAATCTATTTATAAAAATACTTGGCTAAATAAATAGGTCTTTAGCCTGGACTTAAACACTGAGACTGTGTCTGAGTCCCGAACACTATTTGGAAGACTATTCCATACCTTTTGGGCTGAATCCTTTAATCCAAGTAGCATAGCGAATCATAAGACACAGAGGCATGAGACCATTTAATGCTTTATGTCAAAGTAGTATTTTAAAATCGATGTGAAATTTCACAGGGAGCCAATGAAGTGTGGAAAATATAGGGGTGATGTGCTCGTATCTTCTGGTTCTATTGAGGAGACTCCCCACTGCATTCTGGACTAACTGAAGCTTGTTTCTGCACCTACAGTACAGTAGTTAAACAACCAGACAGTAAGGCGTTACAGTAGTCCAACCTAAAGGTGATAAAAGCAGGAACTAATTTTTCTGCATCATTTAGTGACAATATATTACTTATTCGGGCAATAGTTCTGAAATGAAAGAACGCTGTAATGATAATAATAATAATAATAAAATTAATAATAATTAGAACTTTATTAATCCCAGAGGGAAATTGCTTCTTCGCATATCCCAGCGTAACTGGGGTCAGCCATGATACGGCGCCCCTGGAGCAGTTAGGGTTAAGGACCTTGCTCAGGGGCCCAACAGTGGCAACCTGGTGGAGATAGGGATCGAACCGCCGATCTTCTGATCAGTAACTCAGTGCCTTAACCCTTTGAGCTACTACTGCCCCGAAACTGTACTGGTAATATTACCAGGATCTATAATCACACCAAGGTGTTTTACTGCCGTTCTTGATGAAACAGAAATGCCATTCAGAGTTACTGTATAATTACAAAGCAGAAGCAAGGTTAATTAAGATCCAGTCTCTTATGTCCTTCACACATTGCTCAACTTTATTTGTATAATAACATTTAATAGTTTATATTGAACAATGTTTTGTATTTTTCATGACACTAAATTCTATTTTCTTTCCTTAATCAGAGGTAAAGAAAAACAAACGTATTATTTGTACTATGACTAGTCAAGAAGAAACTCAGACAGACCTTCACCACTGCTTAGAGTGTGGAAAGAGTTTTAGTCAAGAGAAGGATCTCACAGCACACCAGCTCATCCACAGACAAGACAAACCACATCAGTGCTCGGAATGTGGAAAGAGTTTCATTTATAAATGTCTTCTCCAGCGACATCAACGTGCTCATACAGGAGAGAAGCCGTATCAGTGCTCACAGTGTGAAAGAAGTTTTACCTATTTGAGTAATTTATATCAACACCTCCGAATTCATACAGGGCAGAAACCATTTATCTGCTCACAGTGTGGGAAAGGATTTTCTCACCAGTTCAATCTCAAAACACACCAGCGCATCCATACAGGAGAGAAGCCGTATCAGTGCTCACAGTGTGGAAAGAGTTTTACTCAACGTAGTACTCTCCAACAACACCAGAGCATTCACCCAGGAGAGAAGCCGTATCAGTGCTCCGAGTGCTGGAGGGGTTTCCGGCGCAAGGTTGATCTCCAGCATCATGAGCGCGTTCACACTGGGGAGAAGCCTTATGTCTGTGCAGTGTGTGGAAAGGGTTTTAAGGTAAAGAGTTCTCTCCAGCAACATGAACGTGTTCACACTGGAGAGAAGCCGTATTACTGCTCTGAATGTGGCAAGAGTTTTAATCGTGCAGGTCATTTCCAACAACATGTGCGCGTACATACTGGAGAGAAGCCGTATAACTGCTCAGAGTGTGGAAAATGTTTTAATGAAAAAAGAAATCTGGAAATACATCAGCGCATTCACACTGGAGAAAGACCACATCACTGCTCAGAGTGTGAAAAGAGTTTTAATGATCCATCAGCATTCAGGGCTCACCAGCGGATACACACTGGAGAAAAACCCTATCACTGCTCAGAGTGTGGGAAGAGCTTTACCAATTCAAGTGATCTGAAAAGACACCAAGCTGTTCACACTAAGAAAAGGAGACAGAACACAATTTAGAGCTTTTTTCTCTTTAATGCCATGAAATACCTAAGAGAATATAAAACACCCCGTTGGACCCACTGTAAAATCATAATGTTGTGTAGGTGAGATCTGTTCAATTCATTTTTTGCAGGGAATATGTTATACACTTAAAAATAAACACATTTAATAGCAGTTGTTGGTTTTTACTTACCTTTTTATACACCTTTTTATTTTCATTAAGTTATTTTAATATTCTACCTAATGTAATGTGGCTATGTATATAAAGATTCTCCGTCATCCAGGTAAGGGTTATCCAGTCAGACTAAAGAAGTTACTTTGATCAGTATCGTAAAGTTTCTACCTAACAAGAGAGAAATTCAGTCGACATGTCTCCCATATAATATGGCTATATTAGGTAGCGATTTTTAACTTTAGACATTGTCCTATAGCAGCTCTACAGACGCCCTGGACTGTTTTAGATACATAGTGAACAAGCCACAGGACCATGTGGTAAAGCAAAACTTTCTGAGATGATTTGAGGAGTTGAGGAGAAAACCTTGATTCTAAAAGTAACACATCCTCTTTAAACACATGAAATCTTCACATTTTCTTCAAAAAATTAAAAAAAAAAATTATTTGTGTAAACCACTAGCAGAGGGACTTAATGGCAATAACATCCAAAGTGCTTATCTACAGAAAAAGATAATGTTAAAATAAAAGTCCACCTATAGATATGAGCATAGTCAAGGCTGGTCTGTGTGAGATTTTTAGATGTTTAATGTGAAATGAACATATACTGTATGAAAGGGGTGGGATTTTGGCAGAAGGAAGCACACATTATCAAAACAATTTTCATCACAGATGATTAATCCAAACATGTTTGTCTCTGTCTGAGCCAAGGGTTTGTTTTCTTGTATTCATCAGTATAAGTTAAGTCTTTATTAATCCATAAATTGTTTCTCCAGCTGCTGCATATTTAAAGGATACAAATACAATAGGATACGAAGAAAAAATAGGTAATAAAATAAAAATAAAATACAATGTACTGTAGTGTCAATAAAATAAAAGTAAAATAAAAATATACAGAAAACTAAAAATCACATGTTCCTGTTCAATAATATATAGTTTTACTTTATCCATTATTATTAAGAGAGTTATTAGTATATAAGAGACAGAAGCATGGGTAGCATGCTTGTTGCAGAAGGTACTGCTACTTGTCTGTTAATCTGTTATTCAGTCTACATAATGCCACAGTCTACTTGTTTCTATTTAACATATTTTATGATGTGATTGTACATAATTCTATCTTTGCAAAATTGAATTACCAATAACAGGAAGATTCTTCTTTTCTCCATAACAATGCATATGCTAGAATAGAAGAAGAAGAAGAGCTGGGCTGGGAATGAAGAGCATATTTTTTTCTATTAAATGCCCAAGGAAAGCACTTCCCTTGCTTTCTCTGGTCATAACATCTCTCTCTATTACTGTTTCTTGTTAATTACCCCACCTTCTAACAACTCTACCTCATACTCTCACCTTTTACTTAGTTTATGTATAAAACAGACAGGGAGGATCCTTTGTCCTTGAAGGATTCAAATATGATGAACAAAACAACTTCCCTCAGAATGAAGAATTTACTTGGATGAGTACTGAAACATATCTATTTAACAAGAAAGAGTTTAGTTGACAAGACAACGTCCAGATAACCTCACCTGGACGAGTCTTTACATACAACGTGAGTAGATCCTAAACTTCTTTGATCACCATCCAGTCTAGAAAGTGGTAGTAACATTTGTGCCACTTGGACTGCCTAGTTATCCAGCTGAACTAAAACCATCTCTACATGTAAATGTTTCTACCTGCAGTTTCACAGAGACTCTGATTGAGGTAAAATAATAACAGCATTTGATGAGGATGAACTCACTGACCCTGAGATAAGTTAAAGTCAAACTGGCTGGAAAAATCACTGCCTTGAGCTATGTTGATCTCAGTTTCATATTCAGCTGTGTGTAGTGCTGAGAAACTAGTCCTTAAATAAATTAATGAAAATTTTAATGGCTAGCAAATCCATTTTATAATTTCTTCACTTTGGTTATTGGTAAATTGGTTTAATTATTTAGGTTAGTCAAATAAAATACTAAGATCAGAAGGAAAAAAAACAACAAGAAATCAACAGTCTACAGTTAGTCAAAAGGAGGCACTTGGAACTGTGTCTCTACCAACTTTACCAAGAAGTGGGCATCCAGTCAAAATGACCCGAAGAGTACAATAAAGACTCATCAATGAGGTATGACAACTCTCTGTGTCAGCCAAAGATTTGAAGGCATCATTGGAACTAGCTTACATCTGTGTCCATGGCTTACTATAAAGAACATTGCTGAATGCCTGACGTTTGCGAAAGACCACATTGACACATCAGTATTGGCAAAATGTTATTGGCAATCATAAGTTTAATTAATTTGCAAGAAAAAAAAAAGAGCATATTATCATGAAAACATCATTCTAACCCAAAGTATGGTGGAGGCAACATCATGATTTGGGCCTGTTTAGCTGCATCAGGGCATGGCCAGTGTCATGCACACTCAGTCCGCGACCGGCACTAGGACCCGGAAGTTAAGCGGTCGCGAACCAGGAAGTATAAAAGGAGTAAACAAACCATAGCACCTTGTTCAGTCATTGAGTTTTTCCCATGCCATGTCGGAATCGTTCGTCGAATCATGAGTACTCACTTTATTAGCTTTGCTTTCTGATTGAGTGTGTAATTATAGGACACGGGTTAGATTGTGTCTTTCCCTTGCTCCCCATTCGTGAGATTTCTTAGATTAAATAGCGTGATAATCCTGCTTACTCCTGTTCTTCTGCGTTTGGGTTTACCATTCACGCAACAAAGGGCTAACCGCTAAAGCTACGTCTTCTGGTCACCTCAGGTTAGTTCTTGACAGAACGACTGAGCCTTCTGTGGTGAACCCAGCGGATCATGCGCACTTCTGCGACGTGGTAGAGCTGATCAACAAGCTAACCGAAGAGATCGCTAATCTGCGGCTGGGCCTCCAAGACGTTGCAGCCTAGCCGGTCTCCTGTCGTGGCGGCCGCTGGACCGCACCAACCAGATAAATGGGATGGCACGGACGGGAAGTGCAGTGTGTTTTTGAAAGCGCTTGATCTGGTGTTTGAGTTTAACGCCACCAGGTACATCACCGATCAGCTACGTATTGCTCTCCTGGTTTTGTTGCTATCCGGGCAGGCAGCTGAGTGAGCCACGGCAGTTCTACGGGCAGATAAAGAAACCGCCCACTCGTACAATGAATTTACCCGCCAACTCAAACTCACTTTGGAACATCCAGCGGGCAAGGTGGAGTCCGACACCAAACTCTATCATCTGCGGCAGGGAGGATCGTCCGTGAGCCGGTACGAAGCTGAATTCCGGACCCTTGCTGTGCAGACCAACTGGGGGGATGCCGCGCTCCGGACATCCTTCTACAAGCGACTGGCTGCGCAAATAAAAGACGAACTCGCCGGGCGAGAGCTTACCCTCCGTATTGACCAGCGCCTTCTCTCTCGCCCAAAGCCAGCCCCGAGGACCCTGCCGCCTGCACCCACCTTCTCCTACGCCACACCACGATCACCTACAGCCTTTACCACTGCCACTACCGGACCTGTCAGATCTCCACCTCCTGCCGTGGTGACACCGGAGCTGGGGAACCCATGCAACTAGGACGCACCTCCCTGACCGTGGCAGAACGTGAACGATGGTATCGTGGGGTTTGCCTACTGTAGGTCAGCGGCACACCACCGGGCGATCTGCGCAGATTGGGCAGATCGCCTGGGAAACGCGCAGCCCCGGTAAGTGCGAGAAGAGACTCACCAGGCCCCCTCCACCTCTCCACCACGACCGACACCACAATCTCACACTTCACGGTCCAGGTAATCCTTAATATTGGCCACAAACGGGTTCAAAGTACCGCATTCATCGACTCAGGTGCCGCTGGTAACTTCATTGACTCTACCTATGCCAAAGAATTGGAGGTGAAGATTGAGGCGTTATCCCAGCCAGTTAAAATTACTTCGATCAACGGTCGGCCCCCATCATCCAGCCCTATCACCCACCAGACCCAACCCATTATGCTCGCCATAGACCAGCACCAGGAGCAGATTCAACTCCATCTCACAATTATCTCATCACCGCCCATCATCCTCGGCTGTTGTAGCTGACCCCCTCATTTCATGGACCCAGAATCGAATCATCCAGTGGGGGCCGACCTGCTCTGAACTTTGCCTACGGGCTCAGGCTGGGACGTTTTCCACAGAGTCTGAGGGCCCCGATGTCGACATCAATGCCATCCCTCCCGCCTATCATGACCTGGCTGGAGCCTTTTGTAAAAGAAGAGCCACCCATCTGCCACCCATTCCGTCCCTCCCCACATCCATCTCTACTCGCTGTCAGCCACTGGGATGCAGGCAATGAAGGATTATGTCGCCAGCGCCCTTCGCCATAAAACCATCCGGCCCTTCTCGTTGCCCGGCAGCCGCGGGGTTCTTCTTTTAAAGAAGAAAGGGGGCGAACTTCGCCCCTGTGTCGACTATCGGGGGCTAAATAAGATCACCATTAAGAACCATCACCCATTGCCGCTTACCAACTCAGCCCTGGACGCCCTCTCTGGTGCCACCGTGTTCACAAAGTTGGACCTCCGGAGTGCCTACAACTTTGTGCGTATCAGAGAGGGCGATGAGTGAAAGGCGACCTCCATCACTCCTACCGGACATTATGAGAGCCTGGTCATCCCATTTGTACTCTGTAACGCACCCTCTGCCTTTCAACAATTCATCAATGTTGTCTTAAGAGACATGCTAGGCCGACGGGTGTTCATCTACTTAGACGTGCTTTCCACCACGTTCCTGGGTTTTGTTATCTTGCCCCAGGGTGTGGCCATGGACCCGCAGAAACTGGAAGCTGTTCGTCATTGGCCCCTACCAAAGACTCTCAAACAGCTTCAATGGTTCCTCGGGTTTGCGAACTTCTACCGTCGCTTTATTCGGGGCTACAGTACAGTTGCAGCACCACTAACCAGTCTGACCAGGCCCCTTACCTCATTCCTTCCTTCTCCCTCCCGCCGCCATTTCTGTATTTAAAGAACTTTGCCACCGTTTCACCACCGCTCCCCCACTCTTCTTCACCCAGATGCCAACCAGCCGTTCGTTGTGGAGGTGGACGCGTCAGATGTGTGTTACCCCGTGCAAGTCATACCCACTTCACGTGTCACTGCACCACTCCAATGGGACTTAGAGACGAGGGTACGCCAGGCTCAGGCTGCGGAGACCAAACTGGCAGGTGCGCGCCTGGACGACACTACGTGCCCCAAACTTTAAGATCAGAGGTCCTACAATGGGGGCACCCCTCGCCCATTGCTGGCCACCCCGGTAGCCGAAGGACCCTTCATGCTCGTAAACCGGGCATTCTGGTGGCCTTCCATGAAAAAGGACATCGAGGAGTTCGTTCAGGCGTGCCCCGTGTGCGCCAGGGCCAAGGACATAAACCGACCCACCCCCGGAGAGCTTCAACCACTTCCCATACCTCGACAGCCCTGAACACACATCGCCCTGGACTTCATCACGGGCCTGCCGGTTTCCGAAAGGAAAAATACCATCCTCACTATAGTTGACCGGTTCTCCAAAGCAGTACACATGGTGGTCCTCATCAGATTCCCATTAGCCAAGGACACTGCCGAGCTGATATTGGAACACGTAGTCCGCCTGCATGGGTTCCCCAACGACATCGTCTCGGACAGAGGTCCCCAGTACACCACCCGGTTCTGGAAGGGCTTCTGCCGTCTGATCGACTCCACCAGTAGTCTGTCATCTGGTTACCATCCCCAGACTAACGGTCAGACGGAACGGACCAACCAACAGCTAAAGTGCTACCTGAGGTGTTTTGTTTTCCGATTGCGAGCGCTCCTGGGCCCGCTACCTCACATGGGCAGAGCTATCCCACAATCTCCACGTTTCCTCTGCTACGAACCTAAGCCCAATTGAGGTATGCTATGGTTTTTTGGACGTACCATCGGTCCAACAGTTGGTCCGTAGGTGTCGGCGAATATGAAACCAAGCAAACATCGCCATCCAACGCGCCAACACCAGCTACATCGCCCAGCACCGCCGACGACACCCTCCAGGACAGTTGTACAAAGTAGGTGACAAGGTATGGCTTTCAACAAAAAACCTCCATCTGCACACAGAATCACGAAAGCTATCACCCAAATTTATCGGTCCATACCACATCACTCAAAGGATTAACCCTGTCACCTACTGGCTCCAGCTGCCTGCGGCACTCCGGATCCACCCAGTATTCCATATTTCTCAACTAAAACCCTTTATCACTTCATCTATGGTTCCACCCACCCCCCCTGCTTCTCCTCCCCGAATCATTGACGGCGGTCCCGCCTACACCGTGCGACAGATCCTCGACTCGCGAGGAGCGATCTTGGATCGCAGCGCGGTTCATCCTCGACCCCGAGCTCATCCAGGATTACCATCACAGGGTATCCTAAACCCCAGGGTATGCTAAAGTCCTGGACAGGGGGGTACTGTCATGCACACTCGAAGTATAAAAGGAGTAAACAAACCATAGCACCTCACTTAGTCATTGAGTTTTTTCCCATGCCACGTCGGAATCGTTCGTCGAATCGTGAGTACTCACTTTATTGGCTTTGCTTTCTAATTGAGTGTGTAATTAAAGGAAGCGGGTTAGATTGTGTCTTTTCCTTGCTCCCCATTCGTGAGAGTCCTTAGATTAAATTGCGTGATTATCCTGCCTACTCGTGTTCTTCTGCGTTTGGGTTTACCATTCACGCAACAAAGGGCTAACCGCTAAAGCTACGTCTTCTGGTCACCTCAGGTTAGTTCTTGACAGCCAGCTTGCAATCAATGAGGGAAAGATTAATTTTCAAATTTATTTTAAAAAAATCAGGATAAAGTGAGACTGTAGCTACATCAGCTGAAACTCTGTAGAAGTTGGGTAATGCAACAGGACAATGGCACAAAACACTTGAGCAAGTCCACAACAGAATGGGTCAGAAAAACAAAATCCACCTTTTTGGAGTGACCAAGTCGGAGCCCGGACCTCAAACCCAATAAAGATGCTATGGGATGATTTGAAGAGTGATAGACAAAGCAAAAGTAATTCTGCTATAAAGAATGGGCTAAAATTCCTCCTGAATAATGTGCTGGTCTGATCCACAGCTACAGAAAGCACCTGGTTGAGGTTATTGCTGCCAAGGGGGCGGGGTTACCCAGTTATTAATTCCAAGGGTTCACTTAATTTTTCCCCTAACATTTTTAATGTAAAATGGGTGTGTTCAATATATACATGAAAAAAAGTGTTATAATCTTAGGCAGATTATATTTGTAAATACAGATATAAACTAATGCATGTGATGAACTCAACAACAAAAGAAAATGTAATAGTCGTTTCTGTAGACAAAGTGTTAGTTGCTGGAGATTTTAATATTCATTTTGAAAATCCAGAAGACCCTCTGAGAACAGCATTTATGTCCAAACTGGACTCGGTAGGAGTAAATCAGTGTGTAGTAGGACCCACTCATAAAGCAGGTCACACTTTAGATTTAATAATATTATTCGGATTAAGTATAAGAAATTTATTCACAATTCCACTATCTGAAGTTATCTCAGATCACTATCTTGTCTCAATTCAAGTGTGCCACAGTAATAATGCGCCGCGCTACTGTATGAAACGTACATTCACATCAAATACCAAACAGAGTTTTATCAGTAATCTCCCAGAGTTCCCAACTTCGATTAGATCACCGTCTGACCCCACAGAACTCGATCAGGCGACTGAATATTTAGAGTCGACATTTCGCTATACCTTAGATAATGTAGCTCCAGTTAAAAGAAAAATTATTAGAGATAAGAAACTTGCTCCCTGGTATAACGATCACACTCGCACTTTAAAACAGGCCGCTTGAAATTAGAATGTAAATGGCATCAAACTAAATTGTTAGTATTTCAAATAGCATGGAAGGAGAGCATCCTGAACTATAGAAAAGCTCATAGTGTAGCTAGATCAACATATCTCTCCACTCTTATAGAAAATAACAAAAATAATCCTAGATTTTTATTTAACGCTGTAGCCAAATTAACCAGAAATAAGACCCTTGCAGAAATCTCCACAACAAAATCATGCAATAGTGAGGACTTCATGAACTTTTTTAATAGTAAAATTGTAAATATTAGGCATAAAATTGAGGTTTTGAAACCGAACCATGTAATTGATGCAAATGTTAATCTAGCCATGTCAGATCAGAACCTAGAATACTTTACTCCCTTTGAAGAGAATGAACTAATTTCACTCATCGCTTCTGCAAATTCATCAACCTGTATATTAGATCCTGTACCGACACATTTTCTTAAACAGATAGTACCAGCAATAACAGAACCTCTGTTGAGAATAATTAATTCTTCACTCAGCATTGGTTATGTTCCAAAATCTTTTAAATTAGCATTTACCAAACCAATAATTAAGAAACCTAACCTCGACCCCTGTCAGCTGTCCAGTTACAGGCCAATATCAAACCTCCCCTTTATCTCTAAGATTCTGCAAAAGAGCAGCTATGCTCATATCTACATAGAAATGGCATACATGAACTGTATCAGTCAGGATTTAGGCCTCATCACAGCACAGAGACAGCACTCGTTAAAGTATCTATTGATATATCTATTGATATTTATTACTTATAAGTTTTAATTCTCTTTTTAAGGTCACTGGCGGTCGTGTAAGCATTTCACTACATTTCGTACTGTGTATAACTGTGTATGTGACAAATAAAATTTGAATTTGAATTTGAGTAGTAAATTACATCATATTGGCCTCTGATCAGGGTTGTGTAACTATGCTTGTATTAGTCAACCTCAGTGCAGCTTTTGACACCGTTGATCACGCTATTCTTCTTCACAGATTAGAAAATGTAGTAGGAATTAAGGGTACACACCTCTCCTGGCTCAGATCCTATCTGACCGATCGTTATCAGTATGTAGACTTAAATGGTGATTATTCTGCATGTTCTCTAGTGGAGTTTGGCGTCCCGCAGGGTTCAGTTTTAGGTCTACTGCTTTTTTCCCTTTACATGCTTCCTCTGGGCAACATAATCCGTAAGCATGGTATTAGTTTTCATTGTTATGCTGACGACACACAGTTATATGTCTCAGCAAAACCTGATGAGAAAAAACAGCTTACTAAAGTTGAGCAATGTGTGCAGGACATAAGAAATTGGATACTAATTAACTTTCTTCTGCTTAATCCGGATAAGACAGAAGTTCTAGTCATAGGACCACATACAGCTACAGTAGGAGTAAAATTTTAGATCACTCTGTAACTTTAGATGGCCTTTCTGTTCCATCAAGTGCAACAGTAAAAGACCTTGGTGTGATTATGGATTCCAGCCTTTTATTTGAATCTCATGTAGATAATATTACCAGGATAGCATTCTTTCACCTCAGAAATATTGCCAAGATAAGAAATATATTGTCGCTAAACGATGCAGAAAAACTAGTTCATGTTTATATCACCTCTAGGTTGGACTATTGTAATGCCTTACTGTCTGGTTGTTCAGCTAGATGCATAAATAAGCTTCAGCTAGTCCAGAATGCAGCAGCGAGAGTCCTCACTAGAACCAGAAGATATGAGCACATCACCCCTATCTTATCTTCACTGCATTGGCTCCCTGTGAAATTTTGCATTGATTTTAAAATACTACTCTTAACATATAAAGCATTAAATGGTCTCGCGCCGCAGTACCTGAGCGATCTGCTAGTGTCTTACGAACCACCACGTCTATTTCGATCAAAAGGATGCAGGCTGTCTGTCAGTACCACGTATTATGAAAAAGACAGCTGGGGGCAGAGCTTTTTCTTACAAAGCCTCCAAAATATGGAATAGTCTTCCAAATAGTGTTCGGGACTCAGACACAGTCTCAGTGTTTAAGTCCAGGCTAAAAGCCTATTTATTTAGCCAAGCATTTTTATAAATAGATTTGCCTTAGGTAAAGGAGCAGATCTGGGGGATTCATGGACGTAGAGTATTATGGTGAACTGGTATGTTTAGATGGTGCCTTCCTCACTCTTATTGATCACTCAGGTTTACTGACGGTGAGGTGATTGTTTGCTTTACATGTCAGTTCCCCCTCATGTTTGTGTTTCCTTCTGGCTCTTCCTTTTAGTTATGCTGTCATAGTTAGTCCTGCTAACGGAGTCTCTGCTTGCACTCTACAGTTAATATACATTCACATTATACATTGTGTGATTGTGACCATACCTAACTGCCATCTCTCCTCTTCTTCTCTTTCTCCCCCTCTTTCTCTTTCCGCTCTTCCCCTGTCTCCACTCTCTCTCTCTCTCTGTGTCCCGCTACACATGTCGTTCCTGAGCTGCCAGTGATCCAGACTCCCTCTGCCCTCCGGACCTGTCTGACCCATCCTGGTGCCCCGCTTATGGTTAGAGATCTTGTCACATGGATGCCCTGTGTGTCTCTTTGGGATGCGTCTGGTGTCTGGGGATGATTCTCTCTACCTAGAAGATGGTTCTGGCCTCGACTGGTGTTGGCAACTGTTTCTCTGGGGACTTGGCAGTTCGATAGTTCAGGACTGGAACTTCCTACAAGTCTACCAGAGTCTTCAATAACTACCTGGACTCCATATTAACATCAATTAACATCAGCTATTATAGCTGAACTGCCTGCCACCTAACACACTGTATAAACAGATCATTTACTGCTTTCTGTTTCACCCAAATGAGGATGGGTTCCCTGTTGAGTCTGGTTCCTCTCAAGGTTTCTTCCTATTACCATCTCAGGGAGTTTTTTCTTGCCACTGTCGCCCTCGGCTTGCTTACCAGGGACAAACGGACCATTTTGATTCATACAAATTCACATTTCATACAAACTTAAATAATTCTTTTGATTGTGTAAAGTTGCTTTGCGGCAATGACAATTGCTAAAAGTGCTATACAAATAAAATTGAATTGAATTAAATTGAATTTGTGCATTCAGGCGACACAGACGATCAGGAAGAGTTTTACTGATCCATCAGCATTCCAGACTCACCAGTGGATACACACTGAACAAAAGCCTTATAGCTGCTCAGAGTGTGAGAAGAGTTTTACTCATACAGTACATGTGATCTCAAAGGTCATCAGCGTATTCACACTGGAGAGAAGCCGTGTCACTGATCAGAGTGCAGGAAGGGTTTTACCTAATCAAGTCATCTTAAAAGACAAGCTGTTATACATAGCGAAGCAGAAAAGCAGGATCCCGGTGAATCCAACTTCAAAACTTACGTTTGTTTGCACAGTGCACAGTGGCCGCCACCTTTCTGCAAAGTACTGTAAGTAGCTACAGACCTCCGAACTTCAATTCAATTTTAATACAAATTTATTTGTATAGCGCTTTTAACAAATGACATTGTCGCAAAGCAGCTTTACACAATTAAAAAATATTTAAGTTTGGTTGAAATGTGAATGTGTATGAATCAAAATGATAAGACCCTGATGAGCAAGCCAAGGACAGCAACAGTGGCAAGGAAAATCTTCCTGAGATGGCAGTAAGAAGAAACCTTGAGAGGAACCTGATTTAACATGGAACCCATCCTCATCTGGGTGATAACGGATAGCAGGGATTGATCCGCAGTCACACTGTGTGAGACTGGAATTTCAGTATAACAGGAAATGTGTCTAATATGGATTCCAGTTCGTTATTGGAGGTTTAGGTAAACTGTAGGAAATTCCAGTCCGCAAATTATCGACCGAATGCAGTCATGAGTCCTCAAAGAACAGCTGTCAGCACCAGCCGATGACAGGACCATACTCCTCGAAAAGTGGAACCGTCTCCAGCCACCACAAGCATCCCAGACAGACCAAATAGGGCATCCATGAGACAAGATCTCCAACCAGATGCAAGACACCATGACGAGTCAGACAGGTCCAGAGGGCAGAGAGGGTCTGGCAAATAAGAAACGACCTGGAGAGCTCGACAGAGAGACAGGGAGTGTCCGGGACAATCACCCAAAATTCATAAAATTATCCAAGGCCTTCTTAAGTTCATATTTATGTGAAGGCAGGCGAGTGAATACTTTATAAATATAATATATTTACTAAACTGTTCATACCATTTTTTAATGGGTTCTTAATTAAAGTTGAAAGTGAACACTTCATTTGCAACATGTTTAGTTTTAAATCTACTGTGATGGTGTAAAGGTACAAAAAAACAAAAACAAAAAAAAAAACAGTGGCGCTGTCAGAAAACTTATAGACCTGACTGGTTATACTTGGCATTAATCATTACTGGATATCATTCAGGGACAATATGCTGTTGGCTAAGCCTAATACAAACAATAACTAGGCTTAATTTTTATTTTTTTGGATTAAGGACCTTCACACCAGAGATTTATTGAAAAATTTGCAATAAAAATCTGCTGTAAAATCAGAATGTTGTGTAGGTGAGAGATGTCCAATTCATTTGTGCAAAGAAAATGTAATCTCTTAATTTTATTAATTTTATTTATTAATCTTAATAAACCCATTTACAATAAACAATGAACTGTTATCCTAATCCGGGAGGGTCCGATAACTTGGGAACTTGGAGTGTTTTGGAGAACTGCCTACAGTTTTACATTTCCTTTTACCTGCCACATGAAAGAATACAACAAGTAACTTTTTGTCATGTCATGATTCCTACTTCCAAATTTCCTTCATGATGATGTAAGTAACTAATAAAAACAAACAGGAAATTATTACTTTGAGTTATTGATGCTACAAGCTACTGAATTGTGGGGGTTCTTAGTATTGTTCACATGTTTATATTATTACTGTAAATTGCACATTGCATTTTGCACTTTGTTCAGGGACAGATTGAAAGATTTATCTGCTTATGACCATGTCATCATTAAGGATATGAAGATTTTATTCGCTGTTGCCATTTGTTTGAATGCTTCCAGGTGCTCTCGTTTACTTGTACCCCATAATTGATTCTCAGTGTACTGAAAAACATCTTCCACAGGCTACGTGTGTTAAAGGCAGTGCCAATTATAACTTGTATTTAAGGTAAATAGGTTGAACCGTTTGAGAACCTGATAGCAACTCGCTGGAATTTTTGTCATGTTTTGAAGGCTTCTGCATTTGTCTCAAAACATGAAATAGATCATCAACCTGGTTTGTCTACCAATCCAGAAGGTGGCAGTAAGACATCTCAGTACATGACAAAGAAGAAGAAGAGCTGAAGATGTTGTGCCACTTGGACTGCCTAGTTATCCAGCCGAACTAAAACCTTCTCTACATGTAGCTGTTTCTATCCACAGTTGTAGAGGCTCTTCAAATCTGATCGAGTTTAATTAAAATTAACAGCATTTGGAGAGGTTAGACTCACTGATCCTGAGGTAAGGTAAAGTCAAACTGGCTTAAAAAACAAATACTGCCTTGAGCTACATTGATCTCTGTTTTATATTCAGCTGTGTGTAGTGCTGATAAACTGGTCTTTAAATAAATCAATCAAGAATCAACTGCTAACAAATCCATTTTATAATTTACTTTAGTTAATTTTAATTTGCTAATTGTTAAAAACTGGACCTTGAAAATAACTTTGACATAATTAATCAGAAGGAAAAAAAAAAAAAAAAAAAACTCCAGTTTAGCTGTGGTTGGAATTATATATGAATACAAATTTATGGAACTATAAATTCAGTTTTATAATCTATTAATCTGGTGGGCTAAAGCAAAGATGTTTCCATTCCAAGTCCAATAACCTTCTACTGTACTTCATTATGCAGTCATCATTCAAATAAAAAAAAAATGTAACAATTTTATTGGTTTTCTTTTTCCTTTTTTTGTTCCAGAGACAATACCATTGAGCATTGTTAAACAGGAGAAACTGTGTGTATATAGGACATATAAACTGCCTGGATTTAACTATGCAGGTAAGATCTCTCCATTGGATGATTACTGCAGTGATTTACTGTATATGGTTCAGCTGCAACAAGTTACTTATCCCTAAGTGATGCAGTGAGGAGCTTCTCATTTTGTAAACAACCATGTCAGAAGATGTATCCTGTGGTCAAGGTAAAATGTTACTCTCTCTTAGAAGAATCAAATCATTGTTCTGCATCTAGCAAAGAAAACAACTAAGGAGATTGTTAAAACTGCTTAAATTGAGTTAAGAAATGTAAAAATGCATTATTAAAACCTGGAAGGATAGTGGTTATCTTCAAGAAATAAATGTGGTCTGAAGGGGAATTATTATAATGAGAGTTTACTTAAACTTTGCATTAAATCAAATTGTATAAAAAAGTAGTACTCATGGCTGTGTTTAATAATTAAAATAAGAGCACAATGCAAACTCAGTGGATTTGAACTAATCAGCTAGCCCTTAGTCTAAACCAGGTAAGCCTTCAAATTCAAATTTTATTCATCACATACACAGTTATACACAGTATGATATCAAGTGAAATGCTTATATGTCTGCTGTTAACCACAATATTACAAAAAATAAGAGAATTGAATTTACATAATATACAGCAATAATAATAAGAATAAAAATAAAATATTAGAATAAGATAGAAAATAAAGAAGTTAAAGAATATATAATAAAAATAAAAATATAGTAAAATGAAATATAAAAGAATATACATATAAAAATGAAATATAATGCTAAACATATCAGGAAGGCCAATCGAAATGAAAAAGGCTTCAGTTTGCTGGGGAGCATAACGGCCTCGGAGCGATGGGAAAAGGTCATGTGACTTTATGAGTCCAGAATAAGCCAGAGTAATGGGCGCATCAGAATAAGAAGGGAATCAAGTGATGCACCCATCTTGCATAGTGGTCACTGTACAAGCCTCTGGACACAGTGTTATGATCTGGGGTTACTTCAGTTGCTCAGGTCTAGTCTCAGCAATGTTCTGTGGCATTAAAATCAAGTCAGCTGATGACCTGAATTACCAGGTTATTACATCTATGAAATCTTTCTTCCTGGATTGTACAGACATATTCCAGGACACAGAGTGTGAAAGAGTGGTTCTGGGGGCATGAAGAACCATTTTGACACATGAACTGGACACCACAGTAATTAAAGCTAAAGGGGATTGAATGAAATCTTAGCGTGTGCATTGTTTTGTTTAAGCTCAGTCAGTGTATTACTTTTGTTAATAACTAGAAATATAACACATTACATTTTTTTACATTGTAATGCATTAATAGTAAAACATTTTCATTGGAGGGTCAGCTAGCTGTTCTCAGAGCAGGAACTTTACTGTACAAATGTTACCTAGCAGTTAACAGAACATTTACCATAAAGCTGGTCGCTTGGTCAAAACTTCCCTAACATTCTTTAGGCCACTTCCAGTCATCAGGTGCATCAGGTGTTGGAACGAGCATGCCAGGTCAACAAAACATGATATAAATTTCTTTTTTAGGGACAATGTGGAAGGGAACTTCAGGTGATTTTTTTGAAGAAGTGACATTTTGAGGCATCAGATTCAGAGAAAGCTTTGCAGTATGTAGCTTGGAGAAAACATCATAAAGGCCCTTGATATTAAGCTAGATGCGTGGACAATGATGTATTTTATGTAAACAATGAAGATTCAGCACAATAATGCACAATAATCTCTTTAACACCCAGAAGCATTGCCCTCTGTATAAATATGGTGTTGAATGATTGCCCATGCCAAGTCATTGGTAGATTGGTTCTGGAAAGGAAGTTTCAATTGTTTTTGAATTTGTGCCAGTTATGAATCTTTATCCAAATACACTAGTAATTGCATTGGACAAGGGTCTTATTGGTATAACATTTTCAATACTTCTTGGGTGTTTGTAGATTTGCCAAAGTCTGAAAATTTTAGCCATGTGAGAGGTTTATTGATACAAATGGGGGGCCCAGACTCTCGGGGTATCAGAGGGATCATAAAATTATTGATGTTAGAAACAGGATATTGTAAGAAAGCTTGACCTACAGAAATGCTACACCATCTTAGTTTATCCAGTTATTTTTTTCACTTTTCATAAATAAATAAATAAATAATAATACAGTGCTTGTTTGTACCATATCCTTTAGATCCAAAGAAAAAAAAACATGGAAAATTTTACTAACTAATCCACTAGGATGGAAAGGGTGAAGGTGAGTGGTTGGTTCCTTCCCAATTGTTGATATGTGTCCAGTTAGCACTGTTAGTGATCAGGAATTCAAGAAACTGGTAAGGACTTTTCAGAGGTCGGAATTAGAAAAAATGGTAATGACCTTTTTAGCGGTGGGGAAGGTGGTCCTCCCAGGTACTACTGTGGATGACCACGCATTCAGGCAGGGTGCAGCGTGAGACCAGTAATAACATTGTACGAAGTCCATTAAGTGCTGAAAGGTGGCTGGAGCATTGTGTAGACCAAAGAGGAGGACGTTATGTTGCCAGTGCCCCATCCAATGCTGAAGGCAGTTTTCCTCTTATCTTTAGCTGTAAGGGCCACCTGCAAGTACCCCATGTCAGATCCAGTGTGGAGATGAACTGCATTTTCACCAGCTGCCTGATTAGGTAAGGCAATGGATATGTGTTGAACTCAGAAATTTGGTTAATGTGCATATGAAGTTGTTGCAAAGCCTGATTGAACCATTGTTCTTTGGCACCATGATGACAGGGCTGGAGCAGGGACTAGTGGATTTATCTATGATGCCATCTCAAAGAATTTTGGCCACGATAGCTTCAATGGCAAGGCAGCAGGGCCCCAGGGCTTAGCATGGTCGTTGAAAGATGATCATGCAAGGAGGTTTAATCTTATGATTCACTAGATCCATGGGTAGTGGGTGGCATAGTCTACCATGACCAGGATGTACACATTGGTCATGGCTGACTTCTGATGCAAGCCAACTAGGTCCATTCCAATGCGCCTGAACTATGCACAATAAACAGAGGAATCGTTGGGGCTGGGGGGCTGGTTTAATGGGTGAAGTTCTCTGGCATTTGGGACATGAATAAGCCATCCTTGATTTTCTTTATTGTGTTCTTCACTCTGAAATGACTTCCAAGAGAACTCTGAGATTGATTAATAGCACTTCCTGTGTCAATGATGGGGAGAAGATGGGTGCCAGGGTGTTCTCCCCACCACGTGGCTGCTGGCCCAAAGCCCTCGGATGGACATAGGTATGCCAGGTCTAGTGCATGCAGTGGAGCTTACCTGGGTGCTGATTGTGCTTTATTTGTAACCTTGTTAGTCAGAAGCACTAGCTTTATGCCTGTTGTTACAGATATAAATGTGTGCAAACCAGATGGCATGGCATGTCACTCCAAAATGTTGTGATAGCCAAGCTGGTTAAGTGTGCTTTAAACTTTTTACTAAGTCTTTACAGTAGAACCCAGACATGCAGGAACCGTCTGTGGCCCCTCGACATCAAACAAGGATACAATCAGTTAGAATTGTAGACCTATCAGACCACAGGGCAGCTTTCCACTGATCTTTGGTGTTTCTTAACCAAAAAAAGCCTTTTCTGTTTTGTTGTTCTTCCAAAGCAAGGGATTCTTTGCTCTAATTTAGCCATGAAGGTCTGACTTATGCAGTTTTCTCTAAACATTGGAAAAAACATATTCTAGATTGTTTTTTTTTGTGTGTGTTCTTTTACAGATTGGATGTTTTTTCAGTATTAATGTATAATATATACAGTATACACACACACACACACACACACACACATATATATAGATATATATACATATATATATACTGAACAAAAATATAAACGCAACACTTTTGTTTTTGCTCCCATTTTTTATGAGATGAACTCAAAGATCTGAAACATTTTCTACATACACAAAATAACCATATCTTTCAAATATTGTTCACAAATCTTTTTTAATACTCAGCAAAAAAAGAAACGTCCTCTGACTTTCAACTGTTTTTATTTTCAGTAAACTTAATGTGTAAATATTTGTATGAACACTAAAAAAAGTCAACACCATAAGGCACGTGGTCTTCCACTGAGAGGATGATCAGCTGTCCTTCCTGTCTCCCTGTAGCGCCGTCTTAGGCGTTTCACGGTGCGGACATGGCGATTTATCGCCCTAGCCACATCAGCGGTCCTCATGCCTCCCTGCAGCATGCCTAATGATCTAACTATATAAGAGTGGTATCTTTGTCACTTAGGCACAATCTGCATCCAACAGACACATTCCACAAAGTAAGAAAAATGCTAAAAAGTAAGATAATGTGAGAAGCAGAAGCAAAAATGCATACTGTAAAAAAAAAACAAATGGGTTACATGCATCACTTTTAGCAACTATTAAAAAAATGGGTATTGATGCATCTGGGAAAGTAAAACATGGTAGAACAACAACAAATATTCAATAGTTCAATTTGTGGTATTTTGACATGATGCTAAATTTTATTTTCTCTCCTTAACCAGAGATAAAGAAGAACAAAATGACTATGACTAGTCAAGAAGAAACTCAGACAGACCTTCACCACTGCTTAAAGCGTGAAAAGAGTTTTATTCAAGAGAAGGATCTCACAGCACACCAGCGCATCCACAGACAAGACAAACCACATCAGTGCTCACAGTGTGGAAAGAGTTTCGATTACAGATGTCTTCTCAAGCGACATCAGCGCGTTCACACAGGAGAGAAGCCGTTTCAGTGCTCACAGTGCGGGAAACATTTTACTCAGCAGAGCTCTCTCCACCAACACAAGTGTATTCACATGGGAGAGAAACCCTATCAGTGCTCACAGTGTGGAAAGGGTTTCACTTACAGATGTCTTCTTCAGCGACACCAGCGCATTCACACAGAAGAGAAAGTGTATCACTGCTCACAGTGTGGCAAGAGTTTTGCTGAGCAGAGTAGATTCTATCAGCACCACCGAATTCATACAGGACAGAAACCATTTATCTGCTCACAGTGTGGGAAAGGATTTACTCGTCAGTTTAGTCTCAAAATACATCAGCGCATCCATACTGGAGAGAAGCCGTATCAGTGCTCACAGTGTGGAAAGAGTTTTGCTAACTTGAGTAATTTCCAGCTACACCAGCGCATACACACGGGAGAGAAGCCATATCACTGCTCACAGTGTGGAAAAGGTTTCAGTCAAAAAAGTGATCTTCAGCATCATGAGCGCATTCACACTGGGGAGAAGCCTTATGTCTGCTCAAAGTGTGGAAAAGGGTTTCCTCGTCAGTTTAACCTTCAGCGCCACCAGCGCATCCATACAGGAGAGAAGCCGTATCAGTGCTCACAGTGTGGAAAGTGTTTCGCTGACATGAGTCATTTCCAACAACACCAACGGACTCACAAAGGAGAGACGCCGTATCAGTGCTCACAGTGTGGAAGAGGTTTTAAGCTAGAGAGTTCTCTCCAACAACATCAGCGCATTCACACTGGAGACAAACCGTATCACTGTTCACAGTGTGGGAAGAGTTTTAATTACAAGGGTTCTCTCCAGCAACATCAGCGTATTCACACTGGAGAGAAACCGTATTACTGCTCTGAGTGTGGCAAGAGTTTTAGTAAAGTGAGCAGTTTCCAACAGCACCAGCGCATTCACACAGGCGAGAAGCCGTATCCCTGCTCCGTGTGTGGAAAGAGTTTTAATCAACGGGGCCATTTACAAAAACATCTGCGCACACATACAGAAGGGAAGGCTTCTTTGCTGATTTGAGTGTAACACTGCTCAGAATGTGGAAAGAATTTGTCATCTATCAGCATTACAATATTTATTTACAGACATTATTTAACAAATAAATCAACCTCATTTTTAAGAGTTTACAAAAAGATCTCTAATAAAATGAAAAAAAAATGTATCCTGTTGTGCACAACTTAATCCTCACACCTGAAATGGGCCTGCATCTAATTTAATCAACAGAACATAATGTCTACATTCTTTTATATTCAAATTGGTCATAATCATGCATGGATTATAAGATATTAATAAACATTATGAGATAACAGAAAAAAACATGTTACTTTAAACATTGCCTTGGTCTTCTAGTCATTTACATTAAAACTCCGAGATGACTTCTTTTGGCCTGGTTTGGTGTGTCACATGATTATACTTGGGCCAAACAGTGTTGTTGACTTGCCAACCTTATTTAAACTCTAAGCCAATGTCTAATCAATGCCCAGTGTTTTCAGATAATTAAGACTTCAATTTGCTTAGCATTTGTTTAGTTTATTTTACAAATAACTTTGCTATTACTTTGTCAAAACAGATATCAGATGATATCTAAATTTTCTTGTATTAAAACATTTGTCTTTCAGATTCTTTCAGCCCATCACCCATAATTTTGGAACACACATAAGTGTTTTTTTAAATAATTTTTTTATTATTGATAACAAATAATAACTAGAATAATTAAAAAGAAATAAAACCAACAAAAAGCAATGGGAACTAATAATATTATGAGCTATACCTGTAATAATACTCACCTGTAACTATATTATATTAATACTAAATAATTTCACAATTTTAAATACAGAATGTATTATAAAGTATTAATTATTCCCCTTCTTCTTTTTTTTCTTGTTAAAAATTCAAAAGTTATGTCTTTAAAAGATAAATGAAACCCACAAAGCTTTAACTGTGCATGCAAATCTAAATCCTTGGTTGCTTTGGGGCTACAGTCTGAGATGCACTATGTGAAACACATGGTGAGGACATTGATTGACAGTTTGACCACCTATAAGACTGTCCACTGCTTTCCAAATAATAAACCCAAGGTCAGTAGTGAACTAAAGACCCTTGTTAATCAGAAGAAGAACATGACTCAAGACTGAAGGCAAGGAGAAGCTGAGAACTGCAATTTCAGATTTGCAAGTTGATTTGATTTCAAATTAGTTAGAGTAAATCATGCAGTGCTGTATTGTCGGTCCTCATTTTTTGTTAACAGTCTGTTCTGTCCTAGACTCTACAGTACGGCAAAAAAATTAATCTGATTGCTGTGCAGACGTGTGTTAGGAGGCTGGAGCTCAATATAACAGAAGATGAAGTCCAGTTTGGCATCAGGGTAAGTCAGACAGGTGCGCTGGGAGCACAGGAACAGCATGTGTAGCTCCAAACCATCACAAAGCAGAATCCAGCTATAGGTGGTAATTCTCTGGATGCGGCCTCTGTCTACTGGAGCTGACACAATTTCCAGATGCCTTGAGATGGGTAAAAAAAAAGAAACGTGGAAAATAAATAGCATAGCTGCCATTCTGTACATTATCACCACTAGATAAGAGTGTGCTTTTGAATGTACTGGAGTACGAGGTTATGGGATGAACAGGTAGCCAGTGCAGTGATGATAATATTGGGGTCATATTTTCTTGATCTAGTGAGAACCCTGGCGGCTGCATTTTGGACTAACTGTAGCTTGTTTATTGAGGATTCAGGACAACCACTTAGTAATGCATTACAATAGTTCAGTCTGGAGGTCATGAATGCATGAACTAGCTTTTCTGCATCAGTTACAAATAAAATAATCCCAAGCTTCCCAAAATTCTAGGGTGGAAAGGGGCTGGTTATGTAATATTGGAAATATGATTTTCAAGGGACAAGGTGAATATTACGGGCAGATCTTTTATTGTTGAGCTAGTAGTAATAGTACATCCTTCCAAATGCAAGCTGATTTATGAGAGCTTTTGTGTACTGGTTTTTGGAGCAATAAGTAATATTTCTGTCTTATCTTAATTTAGTAATAGAAAATTATCTGTCATCCAATCTTTAATCTGTATTTCTATCTAGGACACATTTAGTTAATTTAAACAACTTGGATATTTCATCTGAAGATGAGATATATTTTTGATGAGATGTATAAATTTGTATCATCAGCATAACAATGGAAACCAATCCCATGTATTCTAAAGTTACCTACATGGGAAAGCATGTGTAGTGAGAACAGCAGGGGTTCTAAAACTGACCATTGTGGGGCCATGTATTGCACTGGCATTACACTGGACAGTTCTATATTTAGGCGGCATGGTGGTGAAGTGGTTGGCACTGTCGCCTTGCACCTCCAGGGTCCGGGTTCGATTCCCGTCTCTGTGTGCATGGAGTTTGCATGTTCTCCCTGTGCTCGGTGGGTTTTCTCCGGGTACTCCGGTTTTCTCCCACATTCCAAAGACATGTAGGTAAGGTTAATTGACATTCCCAAAATGCCTGTAGTGTGTGAATGGGTGTGTGTATGTTTAATTAGTAATTTAGTTTAATTATTTGGCAAACGCTTTTATCCAGAGCGACTTACATTTTTATCTCATTACACATCTGAGCAGTTGAGGGTTAAGGGCGGCGCTCAAGGGCCCAACAGTGGCAACTTGGTGGTTGTGGGGTTTGAACCTGGGATCTTCCGAGCCGTAGTCCAATGCCTTAACCACTGAGCTATCCCTGGTTAAGGCAAACACATTGTTGATTTAACCGTGGTGATAGGGTTATACAGTTCCCCCTGTCCTATACCTGTAAAGCATTGTAGCTCTACATGTAAAGCTTTAGACTGGATTTTCTCCACTTTCGCTCAAGGTTACAGGTGCTCTCTTCAGGGTGTGAGTATGACTATTGAACCATAGTGCAGGTGTTTTTTCTCTGACCTTTTTTAATGGGACTCTGTACCTCGCTTACTCACTCATCTTCTATACCGCTTTATCCTGTATTTTGGGTCGTGGAGACCTGGAGTCTATCCCAGGAGGCTTAGGGCACGAGGCAGGGTACACCCTGGACAGGGTGCCAATCCATCTCAGGGCACACACATACATACACACACTTGTACTCTCATTCACACATTATGGGCAATTTGGGAATACCAATTAGCCTAACCTGCATATCTTTGGACTGCGGGAGGAAATAGGAGTACCCGGAGGAAACGCACCAAGCACAGGTAGAAAATGCAAACTCCATGCACACAGAGACAGGAATCAAGCCTGGCAGGGAATTCAACCTGGACCCAGGAGGTGCAAGGCGACAGTATCTATGGACCAAAAATGCAAATGAAAATACAGGTACCTTCCCCGACTCCCTAAGCCAAACACAGTGAAGAAATTCTCTCTTCTCAAAATAAATGGCAGCCACACCCCTACTTTAGTGATTGCACAAACATATACAGTGTTGTTATTTACAATGGGATTATCTACAGCTATATACACCAACAGTCAAACAAGCATACCAATAGACAAAGCAATAATCTCAGTCAGTGGGAGACAAAAGTCAACACCAGAATACACAGTACAAGATCAAAATGTCACAATCACCACCCCGTGTCTCTGTCCAGTTCATGAATGGTCGCTGATTGATGTCATCACTCTCAGGGCAGAAGTGATTGTGTGGAAAGGAAGGTATATTCCGGTATATCCAACATAATGAAAAGCTATTAAAATTAATGATATATTGTTAAGCAAAAAAATAATAAAACATGTATCAAACTGAAATAAAAAAACGGTTGTAGTTAGTAGCAATAACAGACTGCATCATAGCACACTTTGTCCTCTGCTCTGCCTTTGTCCTCTTCACCTTCCTCACCACCAGGGTTTTTTTTACACACCACCATTCAGTGTTGTCTGGCTACACTCTCCCCTACCAACATTTTGCAGTCACTGATCTCTTTCAGATTACAATTTCGACACAAGATGTAGTTGACCTGAGTGCTTCTGCCTCCACTTTTATAGGTTACTCAATGTTCCTGCCTCTTCTGGAAGAAAGTATTTACTACTGCCATTTACATCCTCTTTGCAAAGTCTACCACCATCTGTCCTTCTACATTCCTGTCCTGAAGACCAAACCTGCCCATCACATTTTCATCACCTCTGTTCCCTTCCCCAACATGTCTGCACCAATCACCACTCTTTCACCTCTGGGGATGCTCTGCATCACTTCATCTAACTCACTCCAGAATTTCCCCTTCTCTTTTAACTCACATCCTACCTGTGGGGCATAACCACTAACAACATTGAACATTATCCCTTCAATTTCCAGCTTCAGACTCATCACCCTATCTGATATTCTCTTCAGCTCTAGAAGATTTCTTTCAAATTCCTCCTTCAGAATAACTTCTACTCCATTTCTTTTCCTATCCACACCATGGTAAAACAATTTGAACCCTGATCCCAAGCTTCTGGCCTTGCTACCTTTCCACCTGGTCTCCTGGACACACAGTATATCCACCTTCCTTCTCTGCATCATATCAACCAACTCTCTTCCCTTCCCTGTAATGCTCCCAACATTCAAAGTCCCTACTATCACTCCTAAACTCTTGCCTTTTTCTCTTCTCTCTCTGCTTTCGAACACGCCTTCCTCCTCTCCTACTTCGACCAACAGTAGCCCAATTTCCACCGGCACCCTGTAGGTCAACAGCACCAGTGGCGGTCGTTGTTA
Organism: Clarias gariepinus; assembly: GCF_024256425.1. Classification (NCBI taxonomy): domain Eukaryota; kingdom Metazoa; phylum Chordata; class Actinopteri; order Siluriformes; family Clariidae; genus Clarias; species Clarias gariepinus. The sequence goes on along the minus strand of NC_071100.1, from coordinate 1,210,605 downwards.
ACCCGGGCCACGACCGATCCATTATGGGACACTGGTTCGCACCCATCCACCCATACAGAGCGTATACTATATACATAGCCTATACATATATATGTACATATACAGTATATACTCGTGTGTGTCTGTATATTTATAGTGGCGTGGGCGGGGCGGCGGCTGACGACCAGCATGCCTTGCGGGGATGTCGGTGTGTTCACCATGATGGGGAAAGGTGTTTGGGTTAGTGGCTTCGGCCCTGTTGTGTGTGTTGGGGTGTGTGACGTGTGAAATGTGCTCCAGTTCAGGCTGATGCTGAATTGGATGTAGGCTCCTGAGTGAAGGTGCTGCTCATGCCATACCTGCTGTGTGCTAAATAAAGTACTCCCGGCCATTGCATTGGGCAGCAAATAAGCTCACTCGTCTCTCCAGCATTCTTTCCGGCGTAAAAACGCTACATTGGTGTCAGAAGTGGGATGGATAATAACGGGTTCGAGCGCATAACGGAGGACCTTCTGAAAAGCGGAGCGACTACTCGCGCCAACCAACGCGGAGCGGGAAGAAGAAAATCCCGGCGCTGGATCTCGGGGCGGAGGCTGGCGCTGCGCAAGCGCCGGAGCAAGATACAGCTCCGTGCGCCGTTAGCCGGCAAAGCGACCTGCCGCTGCGCGAGGCCGAGCGCGCTGAGCCCATATCGGCGGTACATCGCGGCGGAAGAGCCGAGCGACCGTCCGCAGATAAGTGGCGCTCCGTTCGTGAACCTAGCCGGGGACAGGGCTACCCGTCGCGGCTAGGCAACGAGCAACTCTCCGACGTTTCGCGGCGAGGCCAAGGCATGGGACAGCGTACACCAGCAGCCGCTAGACTAGCGCCGGGAGGACGCGTGGTAAGCCGCGCTCGGCTTTACATCGACTGTGTGCTGGATGGCGTCTTACTGCGGGCGCTCGTGGACACCGGCTCCACTGTTTCGCACAGTCGATGCCAGGGGCGAGATTTGCCAGGGGCGAGATTTTGCTGCTGGCGAGCAGGTGTGGGTGTGTTCCTCCGGAAGGAGGAGGAGGGGGCTCTCGGCCGGGCGTGTGTCTCACTGGGTGGGCCCAGTACGGTAATAGCTCGGCTCTCCGATGTCATCTACCGGGTGCGGTTGGCAGGGCGGGCACGAGTTTTGCTCCACCGGGACCGTCTTGCGCCTCACCAGCCGCACGCCGGGGAAACATCGAACTCTGTGGAGGCCGGACCGCCTCAGGACTATGTTCGCGTTCATCCCTCACCTGCCAAAGGACGCCGGCGTTCCCACCGCCAGCGCCGACCGCCTCCACGCCTCCAAAACAAAGTTCGTCATGGTGACCAGGGACGGTCACAGCTCGGGTGGGGGCAGTGTGTATATATATATATATATATATATATATATAGAGAGAGAGAGAGAGAGAGAGAGACCCGAAAGAAAAAAAAGTTTTCTTATTTACATTTTTTAAATATAACATAAGAAATCCTGAGGCTCTATTCCATGAATGGAAGATGCCAAAGGACATTTCTTGTTGTCCAGCCATTTTGTTATAGCAATCTATGAGGGTTCCTGACTATCATGCGCCTCTTTCCTGTTCGTTGTCACTGGACATTTAAGATTTACAGATCTAAAAATGCCAGGAGAGAGTTTTCCTTTAAGCGATCCAGCGCTTTAAAAGAGGTAAAATACTGGTATAGGTATAGATGGATTCCTTCTGGTAGTGACCCTAACATGCACACAACAGCATTTCTTCCAATCCCCATCTGCTTGTCTTGAAATGTGTTTTGACTCCTGTAGACTTCAAAATTAAACACCAAACCACTGGGACTGGCAACCACAAAGGCCCTGCGACCTGTGAAATTTCTCAGGCTCACATTGGCGCACAGGACACTGGCCTGTAAAAGGAATGATTTGCTCATCTTTGCCAGCTTTGAGGGATCTTGATCAATTGAGGCAGCCTTGTTGACAGTTGGTGTCTGTTGAAAAGAGACCTGACCTTCCAAAGAGCATCCTCGTTTTTCTGGTCATCCAGGATGGCAAGGTCATTTGATGGACTGGCGAAGTTAAAAAAATCTGTCCCTGGTTATCACATTGGCAGTAACGGACACCAATGTCTTTCCTGCCAATACATATGAAGCTTAGTGTATTTGAGGGCAAGGGTTAAAAATGGGAAAAAATGGGTTGCAAAATAAGCAGATCCGCACATAAGTGTACCATCCCCAGACAGACAGCTTGGTGGAAATGTTTTAACCAAACACTCAAGCAGATGTTCCGGTAAATTGTGAATGAAAGCGGCTGTAACTAGGACCAAATGACCACATATGTCCTGTTTGTAGTTCGCATAGTTCGAAATGCCCCACACGTCCACCAGCTTCCTGCCCTTTGAGCTGCGCCTATGACTGGCCGGCATAACCGCACAAATTCAAGCTGGGTGACCGTGTACTGCTGCTCCTGCAGCCGGCAAAGCAAAAATGCACTGAGCACTATCATGTTAATTTGCTTAAATGGTGGATAGAACCAATACTCATTTCTTAGCTCTTGCCTCTCTCTCTTCTACAGAGCAAAACCAAAATCTCATTCATCTGGAAGAGTATCTGATGCCCATTAAGAACAAGGAGCTGAGTAAACTTAGGAATCAGTTTATAAATGTGTTCTTTACTGAACCAGGGCTGAATCACCTTGTGTGCCATGATCTTAAAACACAGCCTAGTGCAGTTATTCGCCAGGCCCGCTGTCATACTATTAATGCTAAGGTGGACAGCATATAGAAGCATGACATCATTGAGGAGACGACTAGCCCCTGTTCCAGCCCCATCGTCACAGTGCCCAAGTCTGATAGGGTCGACCAGGCTATGTAATGATTTGCCGCCTGCGTACCTGCTTCCACGTGTAAATGTTTGGGAAATTTGAAAACAATTTATATCCACACTCGCAATGGACTATTGGCATACCAGACAAACTGGGCCTAAATGTGAATGTAAATAATAAAAATGTAAAATTGATATAGCCTTATTATATTTAGTTCAATGTTCAAAAAGCTTGATGAAAATAAAAGTCAGTAAAACAGATTACTTAAAATCAACAACTTATCTTAAATGTGTTTATTTAAGTGTTTAAACTACATTCGCATTGCACAATTAAATTTGACACATTATTATTTTACAGTAGAGTCTATAAAGTGCCCATAACAGAATTTTAAATAATAACACCCCCATCTAAGACAATTATAGTGTTTACATTTGTCCTGTGAAAACTAAATGTAGCACAGTGAGGATGTTATTATAAACAATGGTAATGAAATTTCCAATAAATCTCTGTTGTGAAGGTCCTTAATCCAAAAACTGAAAATCAAGGCCAGCAGTTTGTACTAGGCTTGTGCTACAGGATATTTTTCCTACATGATATTCAGTGATATTAACTGCCAAGTACACAGTCAGGTCCATAAATAATCATGTGTTTCATTGTTGTGCCTCTACATCACCACAGTGGATTTAAAAATGAACAAGATATGACAAAAGTGTTGCTTTTAGCTTTAATTTAAGGCCTTATAAAGCATTGCATTAATAGTTTAATAATTAGTCCCTCCCTTTCCACAAGCTCAGAAGTAAATGGACAGCAGACTGTAAGTAGAGCGATGGCCCATTTTTTATAATGAATTAAGAAGAAAAAGAATTCAAAGGTGATTCACTGGGTCTCTGTTGTTTGCTTCTCTTTATGTGAACAGATTGGTGTCTTTTAAGACTACCTGATTGAGTAAAACATTTTCCACACTCTGAGCAGCGATATGGCTTTTGTCCAGTGTGAATACGCTGGTGTTCTTTGAGAGCGCTAGTATGAGTAAAACTCTTTCCACACTCCAAGCACTGATACTGTCTTTCTCCTGTGTGAAATGCTTGGTGTCTTTTAAGATGACTTGATCGGGTAAAACATTTTCCACACTCTAAGCAGCGATATGGCTTTTGTCCAGTGTGAATACGCTGGTGTTCTTCGAGAGCACTTGTGCGAGTAAAACACTTTCCACACTCTAAGCAGTGATATGGTCTTTCTCCTGTGTGAATACATTGATGTACCTTGAGAGCACTTATCTGGGTAAAATTCTTGCCGCACTCTGAGCAGTAATACGGCTTCTGTCCAATGTGAATGTGCTGGTGACTCTGGAGAGAACTCTTGTGATTAAAACTCTTCCCACACTGTGAACACTGATATGGTTTGTCTCCAGTGTGAATGCGCTGATGGTGTTGGAGAAAACGTTCTAGCTTAAAACCTCTTCCACACTGTGAGCACTGATACGGCGTCTCTTCTGTGTGAATTCTTTGGTGTACTTTTAAATGACTCATGTTTGCAAAACTCTTTCCACACTGTGAGCACTGATACGGCTTCTCTCCTGTATGGATGCGCTGGTGTGTTTTGAGATTACATTGCTGAGTAAATCCTTTCCCACACTGTGAGCAGATAAATGGTTTCTTATCTGCATGAATTGGGAGATGTTGATATAAACTACTTAGATAGGTAAAATTTCTCCCACACTCCGAGCACTGATACGGCTTCTCTCCTGTATGAACGCGATGATGTTGCTGTAGATAATATTTATAAGTGAAACTCTTTCCACACTGTGAGCACTGATGTGGTTTGTCTTGTCTGTGGATGAGCTGGTGTGCTGTGAGATCCTTCTCTTGACTAAAACTCTTTCCACACTTTAAGCAGTGGTGAAGGTCTGTCTGCGTTTCTTCTTGACTAGTCATAGTACACAGAAAACGTCTTTGGTTCTTCTTTATCTCTGGTTAAGAAAAAAAAGAAGACTTCAGCATCATTTAAAATAAGAAACATTGTTTAATACCACAACATGGGAATATTTTCCCCCTTTTAGTTCTTTAATAACTAATTCCCATCCACACCCCCACATCAAGGCAACCACCAACCAGGGAGGGTGAATGCTATAGCACACGTTTACTCCGAGCCACGTGAAGTCACAAACTGCATCTTTTTGAACTGCTCGCTTACGCTTTGTTAGGGGCGGCGCAACACACGCAGAGGACAATGCTATCCATCTAAGAGAGCTCGCCCAATCAGCTCTCTCTAGGCCTCTGGCTGCAGGTGGCAACAGCTTTATGAGGGATTTAAATTTGTGACTCAAGATCAAAATGATCTATTTAATGGGTACTACTGTATTATCATGTATTATTGTTCGTCGCTGTGAGTGAAACTCACTTTGTTTCTACATGAGAATATACATTTTTGCCTCTGCTTCTCAACAGAGCATTGTTCTTCATAGATATATTTAATGGTAGTTTTGCTGGTTACAAGTTACGCCTTTGTGACACACCTGTGGCTGGGAAGTCAGATTTCCACATTGCTGTGGTATAAAAGGAATAAAACAGGGTGGAAAGTGCTGTATGGGACGATAGTCCCCTATGGTCCCAATAGATTAAATAATTAAAATAACGATTAGCATACTTTAACATACTTTTTTATCTATTAGAGAATCGTGATCTCAATCCCATGGAGAAATGTCATGACTCAGATTTTTGCAAGAATCATACACCCCTACTATTTAATCAGTAAAGTCATATTTTAAGATTTTTAACACAAATGTGAAATAGAGTTTGACATGAATACAATATTGTTACAGTTTGTTGTCCTTTTAATTAATAATTATTTTGTGATGATAAATCAAATAAAACTCTTAATATTAAATATATTTGTGCATTGTTTGTTTAAAACCGTTTTACATTGTTACATCATGCATCTTCATATTGCTACTTGTTTAAGTTACATTGTAAACAGTACACATTAATGAGTCAGTTTTGTCAGAACTAAAATTGCTGTAACTTCATGTAAAGATGTCAAAATGCACAAATTTGGTGCCATTTTAAAGGTATTTTCAATGGGATCAAAAAATGAAATGAGCTTAACTTACCCAGGATCAGTGAGTTTATCCTCTCCAAAAGCTGTTATTATTTTTACTTGATCAGATTTAAGGGTCTCTGTAAAACTGCAGGCAGAAACAGCGACATGTAGAGATGGTTTTAGATGGGCTGGATAACTAGGCAGTCCAAATGGAAAAACAGCTTTAGCTCTTCTTCACCTCCTCTGATGATCTTCTTCTTGGCGGTTGACAATCATGTTATAGGTGCATTATTACCACCTACTGGATTGGAGTGTGCTTTTGGTTTAATGCAGGGCCATCAGAAGCTCTTGTCTCTGTTCGTTGCATTATATCACTTACCTATTCTATAAAAGTATTGGTTTAGTCTAGTGATATTATGCATACCTTATACATATACATTGGGACTGTCAGTTTGAAATTGAATGCATGCAGGTCTATTCTAATTCATGCAGGGTCGCCTTTGTTGGGTGTGTCTTATTATGGCCTTGTACATTCATCCAGTAGACAAGCATTAACTTTAGCCTTCTGTTTCTCAGTGGCATTTCTCTTACTTTAACCATCATACCTGTTACTGGTTAGGTTTTAAAAGCTCCAAAGCAGGTTCAGAATGCTTGAGCTTGCGCAACATCCAGCTGTTTCAGACCTGACTCTCCTGCTGACATATAGACTATACAGCCATAAACGAAAGTTGCTTTCATAAGGGCACTTATTTCTTTATGAAATAAAAGAAATTTAGCATATAAATAGGGGTCATGGTATAGATAGTATAAAACAACTTTTCGTTTGCCCATTATTTATTGCACATTGCATTTTATTTTCTATGTAGCAAGTATTTTTCCATCTAATCCAAAGCACTCTATTGTCTGCACACATGAATTTTCCTACTGTTCTTCCAACTGCCTTAAAGATTATTTATCATTATCATTATATTAAAGAGCAGAGGGCTGCAGGCACTGCCCTATGGTGTTCCATTTTCAATGTTTTACTGTTTGTGTTTGAGTGTTCTGCACCGACCATGACCACGATCATTAGCCTTTTATACCTAGTTTGTTTATTTTAATAAGAGCCTGTCTATCCATAAAATGTCATGTGCTCCAATGCTTTTTTTCGCTCCAATGTACTCAAGCTTATCCCTCAGAAGTGCAGATTGGATGGTGTTAAAACCACTAGAAAACTCAATAAACATGACCCTCACTGTGCTCCTAGTCTTTTCTTGGTGTAAAGGAGAAAGATGACAGCATCTTCCATTTCAATGCCAGGCTTATAGGAAAACTGAAGTGGATTTGTTGAAGGCCTCACTAGAGGTCGGAGATCAGTAAGTGTCTTCATTAAATGTCTTCATCAGTTGTGAGATCAGTGCTAAAATGCTTTTGAACTGATCAAATTTGTTAAAGAATATGCTCAAATCAATCACCTACTTCTAGTCATCCTTAACTTGGGAGCTGGGCTCCTCGTGACCAGTGATGGTTTTGAGCTCCTTCCACACACTGCCGACATTGTTGTGCTGCAGCTGATCCTCTTTTCTTCCCTGATTTTCTTTCTCATTTCTCTCTGTACAGTTTTCAGCTCCTCTTTGTTTGCTGATTTGAAATCCCTTTTCTTCTCTTTAAGGCAGAGTCTTTATACCAGGGTTAATCTATGACTACGTGGTGGGAAAACACTGCACAGTCCTGTAGGCCATTTGGGAACACATTAGCCTAATTTGCATGTCTTTAGACTGTGGTAGGAAACCAGAGTACCCGGTGGAAACCCACCGAGCATGGGGAGAACATGCAAACTCCATGCAGACAGAGGCGGGGATCAAACCTGGCCAGGAAACAAACCCAGAAGGTGCAAGGTGACAGTGCTAACCACTACACTACCATGCCACCTTGCTGTAAATCTGTCTACTTTAAAATCTTTGTTAAAAACCTGTTTTATTTTTCTCATAGGCTTTCAACTCATATATATGTTAAGTTTTTGTTTCCAGAATAGAATCTATGTGTGAATGGTACTTTTTCAATCTTTTGTTTTGCTTTGTTGTTTCAATTAGTACATTTCTATTGTAAAGCATTTGTTAACAACTTATAAAAATATAAAAGGTGCAGTATAAATATACATTTTATTGAATTTTGAGGTAGAATTTGGAGATATAGAGATGCTCTTGCTGAGGAATCACACAGCTCTGTTATTTAATCCATGTTTTAGGTTTACTGAACAGAATACAGCACAGTGTGAGTAGAACATTACTGAACATCACTGGTCATCACCCAGACCAATAGGGGGCGATAAAACATCTACCTACCAGAGAGAGGAGAAGAAGAGCTGAAGTTGTTGTGCTGTTTGGACTGCCTAATTATCCAGCTAAGCTAAAACCATCTCTATATGTAGCTGTTTCTACCTGCAGTTTCACAGAGAATACTGATCGAGTTAAATTAATAAGAGCATTTGGAGTGGAATAACTTTCTGATCGTGAGGTAAGTTAAAGTCTAAACAGTCACTAACAGTACTGATCTGGCACATCATAGCTGGGAGCATGAGAAAAATAAACCAGTAGATGAGCACCACAAGTGAAAACTAAAAGTTTATACCACAAGAATCATATAAATGAAACATCCTAACAGATGAGAACTAAATACTTTTTAAATATCCTCTAAGATCATGTTTGGTATCCAAGAATATTAGGGTTTAATATTAATAAATTTGCACTTGTAAATGTAAATAATTTAACAATGATGAAGGCAAAAAAATGCATTATATATGCATTTATTATGCAATATTTCTTATTCTCCTTATAGTAAAAGGAAAAAGTATGTAATGTTCTATATAACATATAAAGATAGTGTCATTAAAAGAGGAAATAATGAAATGGAATAAAATATGCTAAGGGTTTTGGCTTTTTTTTTTTTTGAGAACTAAATACTAAGTAAACAAGAAAACGGGACTTTAATGTTAATAGAAAAACACACTTTGAAGTAAAACAATGTCTGACCAAAAAAAATGCACAGTTGTTTCAGGAGCAGAATAACAGAAAGGACCTACAATATGATCTTATAACCATTAGGGGTGTTAAACTGGAAAGTGTCCACTGGGTGTCCTAAAACGAAGACATTTTAATTCCTTGTCGCATTTTTTTTTTACCTTGTGCAATTCTAGAAAGACGGAATGGGACGTAGAAGGACATCAGAAAACAAACTAAAGATTTACTGTTAACAAAGTAGTTTTTGATTTATCAGTACAAATCAATTATTTTTACAATGACAATTTATTGTGTTGTAGGCTGAAATCAAAACATAATGCACTTACGCCAATTTCATATTAATGAAGTCATTATAATGTACAGTGACATGACAGACCGAGCTAGGCCAGAAACATAATTTTGGGTGTTCAGTATGTTAAGTATGTTAGAGTATGCTAATCATTACTTTCATTATTTGATCTATTAGGGCCAAGACCTCCCCATAGTGGATTATTGTCCTTCAACAGCACTTTCCAGTCCCTCTTACCACAGAAATTTGGAAATCTGACTCTCCAGTCACAGGTGTGTCACTAAGGTGTAATTTGTAACCAGCAGTCTTCTTTAATAACAGAAACAACCAAAATGACACATTAAATAATTACTTTCTTTTGCTAATGGGCTGCGTTTGTATTTTTAATAATACTAATTCTAGTTTTTTTTCCTCAACCAGAAATAAAGAAGAACAAAAGACATAATATTTGTACTAATGACAAGTCAAGAAGCAATGCAGACAGACCTTCACCACTGCTTAGAGTGTGGAAAGAGTTTTAGACATGTGAAGGATCTCACAGTACACCAGCTCATCCACAGACAAGACAAACAACATCAGTGCTCACAGTGTGGAAAGAGTTTTATTTTTAAATGTTTTCTCCGACGACATCAGCGTGTTCATACGGGAGAGAAGCCGTATCAGTGCTCACAGTGTGGAAAGAGTTTTACTCAGCACAATACTCTCCAACTCCACCAGCGCATTCACACGGGAGTGAAGCCGTATCAGTGCTCTGATTGTGGGAAGAGTTTTAGGCAAGTGAGCTGTTTCCAGAAGCACCAGCGCATTCACACTGGAGAGAAGCCGTATTACTGCTCAGAGTGCGGCAAGAGTTTTAAGCAGGTGGGCCATTTCCAAAAACATGTGCGCATGCATACTGGAGAGAAGCCGCATAGCTGCTCACACTGTGGAAAGAGTTTCAATGAAAAAAGTACTCTCAAGGTACATCAGCGCATTCACACAGGAGAAAAGCCATATGACTGCTCAGAGTGCGGGAAGAGTTTTACTGATCCATCAGCATTACAGTCTCACCAGCGGACACACACCGGAGAGAAGCCGTATCACTGCTCAGAGTGTGGGAAGAGCTTTACCAAATCAAGTAATCTTAAAAGACACCAAGCTGTTCACATGAAGAAAAGTAGTCAGAATCAATCTCTTTAATTTGTCCAGAAATAACAACAACAACAAAATAATTGCCATCACCCCACTCATCAGTTTTCTGTACAATTATTTTTGAGCCTTTGAAAATGACTTGTAAAACTTTGATGCAATATTTTTAATAGTTGTTAAATGAAATCGAAAAAAAAACTTCTGTCACATCTTGTTTGGTTTTAAATCCACTGTTATGGGATAGCGGCACAAAATTGTCAATTGTGTCGCTGCCCGAATACGTATGGACCTTACTGTATATACTTGGCTGTAAATCACTGGAGATCATGTACAGATTGAGAAAAAATTATTCAGTTATGTATATTGAATCTTTTCTGTGGAAATACATGTATCGCCACACTGATGTTGCCATTCCTGTATAGTCCTACGGGTGACACTCTCTACAATGCAATACAGCAACCACTGTTGTAGGAGTAAAGCACTTGCATCTAGAATTAGGATATTTATGAAATGATAATACTGAATCACTATACAAATAGAATTGGCACCTGGATATCATGATAATATCGTATCGTCTGGTCCCAGGTGATCCATTCCTAATATCATATAGGGATAATATCCTGTTGCACAAGCCTAGTACTAACTATAACCTTGATTTCTAGTTGTTTTGATACAATTTGTCATTTTCATCAACACCAATGAATTTACACAGGAAAGACGCTGTATCAGTGCTCGCAGTGTTGCTTCTCTCTAGCAACACCAGCGAATTCACACTGGAGAGAAGCCGTATTACTGCTCTGAATGTGGTAAGAGTTTTAATCAGAAAGGTATGCATCAGCACATTCACACAGGACAAAGACTGTATCAATGCTCAGAGTGTGGGAAGAGTTTTATTTATCCATCAGCGTTCAAGTCTCACCAGCGGACACACACCGGAGAAAGGCCTTACAGTTGCTCCAAATGTAAAAAGAGCTTTACCAAATTAACTTGACGTCAAATATCTAAAACAGGCCACTCATCTGTCTGCTGTACAGTTACTTTTGAACCTGTGAACTTGGAGGGAGTTTGTAATACTTTAATGTAATTATCAAACTGTTAATGCAATATTTTTAACAATTTTTAACACTAAAAGTCTTCACCTTAGTTGCATCTTGTTCACTTTTAAATCCAGGATGGTTTTGTAGCGGTACAACAAGCAAAATGTGCACATGCTCGAATACTTATGGCCATGTCTGTTTATACTTGTCAGTCAATATCAAAAATATACTTGTCAAAAATCTCTTAGTAGACATCTGCAGATATGCTTCATTAATTTAACATTAATTATAACAATAATATAAGAAATTTTGTGAAATCATAATGTTGTGATATGTCACCAACTGTGAAATATGTCCAATTCATTTGTGCAATGAAACACACTGAAGAAAAGTTGTTGATTTTTTTTTTATTTCCGTCTAAATCTCCCAAAATTACACACAAAAGGACTACAGTAAGTATAATATATATACGTTATATATTCTATGTACATTTCATTTCTATAGTAATTTCTACCTTTGAAGAATGTTCTACAGCAGCCTTACAGCAAAAAAAATCTGGTTTTAAAGCTATAATATACCAGACAGATGACTAATTAATAAAAAAATCTTTGAAAGTAATCCAGCCTCTTCCTGGAAACAGGCCATAATTATTAGCACTTCCTGCAGTAAATCATTGGTGTAGACTCAAGGCTCATATACAGAAAGAGTTTTTTCTTTTTGTGTGCGTGTTGCTCAGACCATCGTAACCTGAAATCAGGCAGCATGTCTAATTTGGACACTTCATAAAGGTTCCTGGGATCAAGGAGAGCCATGTCAGCACAGAACCAACACTGGTTCATTCCTCATTAAGGCCTCCAAATACATTCTCTAGGTTTTCCTGAGAAATATTCAGTATCCTATCTGTGTGTCTGTCTGTAACAAACTGTCTTTGCAAAAGATCCAAATAATATCCTTGGCTCAATACCTTGTTTTTCAAATAATGTGCAGCAAACTATCAGGTGGCATTAATGCCTTCATGAACTGCTGGTTCACTCACTTTTTATCTTAAAAGTAGGCCAGATTATTGCTATGATTATTTTTTTACATTTTACTCCATCCTCCACAAGCAAAATGCTCTCATCCTCTCTCCAGTTTTACTTTTATTTTAAAATCATTTTGATCAGATTATGACAGTCCCACACAGCTCTATTATAGGGGCTTTAAACAGTTATGATTGGAGCAGTCTGATTAGGATAGCGCCATGCAGCGAGTCACACATCTATAATTTTTGTAAAACAGTGATGTCACACGCTTTCCTGGCACATTCATACTCCTGACAGAAAAAGAAAAGGGTGGAAAGCTTCCTTAAGTACTTTTATGTCTTACTCTAAGATAGGAATATTTTCAGTCCTAAATGAACATTTAGTGGGATTCTTAAGAGTGATTCTGAGATGTTCTTTTTTGGAAAGCTCTCAGTCTATGATTGTCAATAGAAAATATCTTCACCTGATGTAAAATTTGTTATACGGACAAACCACCCCAGATAGCACACACACGTCTATGCGACGTCATCTTTTTCATCTGGCAGATGTCGCTGAGACGTCCGTGCCCGATGTTAGAATGACGCTTAGCCTACGTATTTAAGACGCAAATGAATTAAAACGACCCTGATCCGCTCTTTAGACGATGTTAATCAGATGTTCATACATCTGCCAAAGGTCTGATTCATGTCGGATAGACGTCGTTTTATTAAAACACCCGCCCCTCTCATTATTTTAATTAAATACCTTGGGTTAATTATAATTAAATATGATCAACAAAACTCTGTGAAGGAAGGAAGCATAAGACAAACGGGATAAAAAGGAGATTTTTATTTTAGATTTAATAAAAACACTGTTTTACACCAGCAGCAACTTACAAATGAGGTCCCAATTTGAAAAGATGTACAAAACATAAAACACCACAAATAAGTATTAATCATAGAAAAACAATTAAACACCAACAGAACCGTTTTGTACTTTATAACTGTCCGTTATGACTTTTAAATATGACCGTTAGAGACGGTTACATTTACATTTAGGCATTTGGTAGACGCTCTAATCCAGAGCGACTTACAAAAAGTGCTTTAATGTTTACATAATTGGATACATACTTACACTGGGTTAACTAGGTTAATAACTAAGTGCCGTTACTCCAACACAACTAAGAAGAGGTTTTTTTTTTTTGTTTTTTTTTTCGGGGGGGAGGGGGTATGGGGAGGTTAGTCCAAGTACTGGAGAAACAGATGAGTCTTGAGTCGTCGTTTAAAGATAGTCAAAGTCTCTGATGTACGGACATCTAGAGGAAGTTCATTCCACCACCTAGGTGCCAGAACAGAAAAGAGCCTTGAATTTGATGCGGGCAGCTACAGGAAGCCAGTGCAGGGAGCGGAGGAGTGGGGTGGTGTGGGAGAATTTGGGGAGGTTAAAAACAAGACGTGCTGCTGCATTCTGGATCAGTTGCAGAGGACGAATCGTGGACAGAGGCAGGCCTGCCAGGAGTGAGTTGCAGTAGTCCAGTCTTGAAATAACAAGGGACTGAACAAGCACCTGAGTAGCCTGTGAAGAAAGAAATGGGCGAATTCTTCTGATATTGTAAAGAAGAAATCGACAAGAGCGAGTAAGGTTAGCGATGTGTGGGGAATATGACAAATGATTGTCCACGGTTACCCCAAGATTGCGGGCGGTGGCTGAAGGAGTGATTTGGTTGTTGTCCATGGATATCACAAGGTCTTGACCTGGAGATGAGTCACAAGGGATAAACAACAGTTCTGTTTTACTGAGGTTGAGCTTCAGCTGATGAGCAGCCATCCAAAATGAGATGTCTGCCAGACATGCTGTGATCCGGGTGGAAACCTGAGTGTCAGAGGGAGGAAAGGAGAAAACAAGTTGGGTGTCGTCTGCATAACAGTGGTATGAGAATCCATGCGATGATATGACCTTACCAAGAGACCGGGTATAGAGGGAGAACAGAAGAGGACCAAGTACTGAGCCCTGCGGGACACCAGTAGAGAGTCATACGTGGGGCAGATGTAGATCCCCTCCATGTTACCTCATATGACCTATCTTTTAGGTAAGAAGCAAACCATTGCCACGCTGTTCCACAAATTCCAAGGCTTGTAAGAATAGATAATAGAATCTTGTGGTTCACCGTGTCAAATGCAGCTGACAGGTCCAGGAGGATGAGGACAGATGACAGTTTAGCAGATCTAGCAGCATGGAGCTTCTCAGTGACTGACAGAAGGGCAGTCTCTGTGGAATGTGCCACTTTGAATCCAGATTGGTTTGGGTCATTAAGGTTGTTCTGTGAGAGATAAAGAGACATTTGATTATAAACGGCTCTTTCAAGAATTTTGGAAATAAAAGAGAGCAGTGATACTGGGCGATAGTTGTTAACTTCTGATGGGTCCAGGCAGGGTTTCTTGAGGATGGGAATAACCCTCGCCTTCTTAAAAGCGGCAGGAACATGACCAGATGATATGGATTCGTTGATGATGGCTGTGGTGAAGGGAAGGAGGTCCTGTGAGATGGCCTGGAGCATTGTGGAAGGGATTGGGTCTAATGAACAGGTGGTGGGGTTAGATGACGAGATGATCTGTTGAATCTCATCAGATGACAGGTTGGAAAATTCTGCTAAAGGAGGGAAGGAAAGGTCCTGAGGTTCTGCCGTAGGAGCTTGGTTGAGAGCGAAGGACTGGCGGATTGCTGCAATCTTCCCATCGTAGAATGTGGCAAAATCGTCAGCCGTCAGAGAGGAAGGGGCAGGAGGAGTCGGTGGGTTGAGTAGTGAAGTCGGTGGGTTGGTCAGGAAACTCCTGAAGTCAGATGCAGACAGGACACTTTCACTCACAAACTCCTGTGAAAAAATACAGAGATAGATTCAATTAAAATTCATGATACTTAATTTATCAAATGAACAAATATTTATAATTTCTTCCTCTCGCTTCACAACTCATGAGAACAGACCGAAACCAGAACCGAACAGCAGATTAAGCACGCGCATATAACCGTCGGTATTTTAAGTGTGATTAAAAATACAAGAAATATCTTAAACCAAAATAACGTGACTAAACATCGCTAAACAGCAGGTGACATTTATGTTCAGTATTTCGTTTTATTTAGAAAGATGGGAATTAATTCCTGCTTACCTTTTCCACATGCCCGCCAAACGTTTGTCTTCTCAACAAACTTTTCTTCTTCTTCTTCTTTTGGAGTTTAATGGCGGCCTGCATCCGTAAGTGTTGCACTACCGCCACCTTCTGGTTGATTCTCCTTTGGTGTTTCTCCACTCTATTTCCAGATTATTTATATATTTCCCGTCCACATACCAGCAAATTTCAGATGATAAAGATACGTCGTATTGACGTTGTATAGATGTAAAGACGATGTATCATTTAACAGCTCAAACAGGCGATCTACAGACGATAGAAATCTGACTATAAAAAATCGAACGCGATATTTACCAGATGGTACGCTCTTTAGCAGACGTCTCCGCGACGCACCTGTTCTATCTGAGGCGACATTGGTGCTAAATAGTGTCTCGCTGAAAAAGTTAATTTTTAGATGGGATCATATAACACCATGTTTAATAATACTTAATGCTTCTTATCTCATGATTCATGCTTAGATTTTTGTAAATATGCATATCCATTTTTTCTTTTGTCAAATAGACAGATTTACTTAAATACAATTTCATGCCCTTTTTCTGTTTTAGTGTCTTTTATTTTTTTATTTTTTTATTTAAATTAATGATCTTAATTGTCATGTTACTTTTGTGATTATTTTTTGACAATACATTTTAAAATGAATTATGCAGTGAAGTGGATTGTAAGACTTAGAGAAATAGATCAGCTCCTGCTGAAGAATCACACAACTCTGAAATTTATATCATTATATTGTTGTTATTTATATTTTTCATTTAAATATTTTATTTAATTACATTCTTATTTTCATATTTTTATTTGAATACTCTCTTTTTATTTTCAGGTCATGAGTGGTTATTCGTACTCCAGCCCAGTAGGGGGCGGAAAAACACCTCACCTGCCTACAAGACAAGCTGAGAAGAAGAGCTGGTTTTCCCGCGTGACCTGCTTTTCATTCGCTACATGTAGCTGTTTCTACCTGCAGTTTCACACAGACTCTTAAACCTGATCGAGTTAAAGTAATACCAGCATTTGGAGAGGATAAACTCACTGATCCTGAGGTAAGTTATAGTCTAAACCAGGGGGGTCATTTAGGGTGAGGGCCGGATGAGAAGAAACGTGAGCATGTGCAGGACGTATTTTTGTTTTTTGTTTATTTAATCATAGTACATCAACTGACAACAAATACACTTTATTCTGTAAAACTGCATTTAACAAGTCCTCAGAAACTGGTTATTAACACTCTTATTCCTTTTTTGGGGGAAAAAAAACCAATGCCAAGTAATGGCAATCAAAATCCTTTCCTTTGAACATGAATATTACTTGTCAGATACCTTTTAGTAATGATAAAATTCAATTCAATTCAATTTTATTGAGAGAGGAAAGAGAAAGAGAGGAGGAAAGAGAAGAAGAGGAGAGATGGCAGTTAGGTATGGTCACAGTCACACAATGTATAATGTGAATGTATATTAACTGTAGAGTGCAAGCAGAGACTCCGGCAGGACTAACTATGACAGCATAACTAAAAGGGAGAGCCAGAAGGAAACACAAACATGAGGGCTTCCTGAGATGTAAAGCAAACAATCACCTCACCGTCAGCAAACCTGAGTGATCAATGAGAGTGAGGAAGACAGCATCCAAACATACCAGTTCACCATAATACTCTACGTCCATGAGTCCCCCAGATCTGCTCCTTTACCTAAGGCAAATCTATTTATAAAAATGCTTGGCTAAATAAATAGTTTTTTAGCCTGGACTTAAACACTGAGACTGTGTCTGAGTCCCGAACACTATTTGAAAGACTATTCCAGAATTTTGGGGCTTTGTAAGAAAAAGCTCTGCCCCCAGCTGTAGTTTTATACATAATACGCATAATACGCGGTACTGACAAGCAGCCTGCATCCTTTGATCGAAGTAGGCGTGGCGGATCGTAAGACACTAGCAGTTCGCTCAGGTACTGCGGCGCGAGACCATTTAATGCTTTATATGTCAAGAGTAGTATTTTAAAATCAATGCGAAATTTCACAGGAAGCCAATGGAGTGAAGATAAGATAGGGGTGATGTGCTCATATCTTCTGGTTCTAGTGAGGACTCTCGCTGCTGCATTCTGGACTAGCTGAAGCTTATTTATGCATCTAGCTGAACAACCAGACAGTAAGGCATTACAATAGTCCAACCTAGAGGTGATTAAAAGCATGAACTAGTTTTTCTGCATCGTTTAGCGACAATAAATTTCTTATCCTGGCAATATTTCTGAGGTGAAAGAATGCTATCCTGGTAATATTATCTACATGAGCTTCAAATGAAAGGCTGAAATCAATAATCACACCAAGGTCTTTTACTGTTGCATTTGATGGAACAGAAAGGCCATCTAAAGTTACGGTGTGATCTAAAATTTTACTCCTAGCTGTATGCGGTCCTATGACTAGAACTTCTGTCTTATCCGGATTAAGCAGAAGGAAGTTAATTAGCATCCAATTTCTTATGTCCTGCACACATTGCTCA
Source organism: Clarias gariepinus (assembly GCF_024256425.1). Classification (NCBI taxonomy): domain Eukaryota; kingdom Metazoa; phylum Chordata; class Actinopteri; order Siluriformes; family Clariidae; genus Clarias; species Clarias gariepinus. The sequence goes on along the minus strand of NC_071100.1, from coordinate 1,192,658 downwards.
ATTTTAGTAAGCTGTTTTTTCTCATCAGGTTTTGCTGAAACATATAACTGTGTATCGTCAGCATAACAATGAAAACTAAGGCAAGGCAAGGCAAGTTTATTTGTATAGCACATTTCATACACAGTGGTAATTCAAAGTGCTTTACATAGAAGAAAATAAAATAAACATGAAATAAAATAAAATATAATAGCAATAAGATATTTTAACAAAAACTTTTACATTTCATTTAAAATAAAAATAAATGCAGTTTGCAACAAAACTTTAAACTAATTAAAATTTAATAAAAAATAAATAAATAAAAGACTAATTAAAACTAATAAAAACATGATTTAAAATAAAAATAAAAGTAAAAAAAAAAAAAAATCTTACTAATACCAATTTTTTTTAACTAAAACTAATACCATGCTTACGGATTATGTTGCCCGGAGGAAGCATGTAAAGGGAAAAAAGCAGTGGACCTAAAACTGAACCCTGTGGAACGCCAAACTCCACTAGAGAACATGCAGAATAATCACTATTTAAGTCTACATACTGATAACGATGGGTCAGATAGGATCTGAGCCAGGAGAGGGCTGTACCCTTAATTCCTACTACATTTTCTAATCTGTGAAGAAGAATAGCTTGATCAACGGTGTCAAAAGCTGCACTGAGGTCAAGTAATACAAGCATAGTTACACAACCCTGATCAGAGGCCAATATGATGTAATTTACTACTTTAACGAGTGCTGTCTCTGTGCTGTGATAAGGCCTAAATCCTGACTGATACAGTTCATGTATGCCATCTCTATGTATATATGAGCATAGCCGCTCCGCTACTATCTTTCCAGAATCTTAGAGATAAAGGGAAGGTTTGATATTGGCCTGTAACTGGACAGCTGACAGGGGTCGAGGTCAGGTTTCTTAATTATCGGTTAAATAACTGCTAATTTAAAAGATTTTGGAACATAACCAATGCTGAGTGAAAAATTAATTATTCTCAACAGGGGTTCTGTTATTGCTGGTACTATTTGTTTAAGAAAATGTGTTGGTACAGGATCTAATATACAGATTGATGAATTTGCAGAAGAGATGAGTGAAATTAGTTCATTCTTTTCAAGGGGAGTAAAGTATTCTAGCTTCTAATCTGACATGGCTAGATTAACATCTGCATCAATTACATTGTTCGGTTTCAAAACCTCAATTTTATGCCTAATATTTACAATTTTATTATTAAAAAAGTTCATGAAGTCCTCACTATTGCATGATGTTGTTGTGGAGATTTCTGCAGTGGTCTTATTTCTGGTTAATTTGGCTACAGCATTAAATAAGAATCTAGGATTATTTTTGTTATTTTCTATAAGAGTGGAGAGATATGTTGATCTAGCTACACTAAGAGCTTTTCTATAGTTCAGGATGCTCTCCTTCCATGCTATTTGAAATACTAGAAATTTAGTTTGACGCCATTTACGTTCTAATTTCCGAGCGGTCTGTTTTAAAGAGCGTGTATGATCGTTATACCAGGGAGCAAGTTTCTTATCTCTAATAATTTATCTTTTCACTGGAGCTACATTATCTAAGGTATAGCGAAATGTTGACTCTAAATATTCAGTCGCCTGATCGAGTTCTGTGGGGTCAGACGGTGATCTAATCGAAGTTGGGAACTCTGGGAGATTACTGATAAAACTCTGTTTGGTAGTTGATGTGAATGTACGTTTCATACGGTAGCGTGGCGCTGTGCGTACGTTATTACTGTGACACACTTCAATTGAGACAAGATAGTGATTTGAGATAACTTCAGATAGTGGAATTGTGAATAAATTTCTTACACTTAATCCGAATAATATTATTAAATCTAAAGTGTGACCTGCTTTACGAGTTGGTCCTACTACACACTGATTTACTCCTACCGAGTCCAGTATGGACATAAATGCTGTTCTCAGAGGGTCTTCTGGGTTTTCAAAATGAATATTAAAATCTCCAGCAATTAACACTTTGCCTACAGAAACAACTAGGTTTGAGAGGAAATCTGCAAATTCACTAAGAAATTCCGAGTACGGCCCTGGAGGTCTGTAAATGACAATTAGCGGGATCGACTGAGCTGACTTAATATAGTTAAATACACTTATGTTACTATAAAGAATTTCAAATGAATTAAATTTGTGTCCGTGTTTTTGTACAATAGTCAAATTATCGTTGTGAATAACTGCGCCGCCTCCTCCTCTACCAGTTAACCGAGGCTGGTGTATGTAGCTGTATCCAGGAGGACTAGCTTCATTTAGAGCTACATACTCGTCCTGTTTAATCCAGGTTTCTGTTAAACAGAGTAAATTAAACTCCTGATCTGTAATAATTTCATTAACTATAACTGCTTTAGATGCGAGAGATCTAATATTTAACAGAATAAGAAATAAACAATGCTGCAGACTCTGTGTAAAGACAGTTACATTAAATATGAAGCTATAGGCTACAATATAATTTACAAACTAGAAAAACACTTCACAATTTAAAATAACTGCCTTTAACAAATCAATAGTTTAGAAAAAATCATGTACAAAAATTAATTCTTTTAATTTTAAATTAAATCATTCACATTGGATATGAACATTAACTATACACAAATGAGAACTTTACCAAATAGAAATCTAGATGAGGTTTGACATACCTGTACGCAAGTATACACACGTACTTATAATGCTTTTAACTCTGTTAAATGCTGTTTAATGTTGTATTCTTTTTGCACAGCCGCGGCTTGTGAGCAGATTAAACATACCGGCTTGCCGTTGACCTCACAGAAGAAATACTTCTCTTTCCATTTCTCCAGAAACATCCGCCCTTCCAGATCAATTTTTCTTTTTTTGGACATTTTTTTTTAAATCACGAGTGTGTGCCAAACTTCTTCAAATAGCCGAAGAAATTTGATTTAGGCGCCAATTTAGAATGCTATGTGTTAGAGGTTTCGGCAGAAGCGCAATAGAAGAGCAGTTAAATGATCATTGATAAAATAAAATAATGAATAAAACCAAACACAATATTGCAGTGAATACCCGGACATAGACTTTATTTAATACTACTACTACTAATAATAATGATAATAAAAAAGATTTGATATTTCATATTATTGTTCAAATCATCCCACGGGCCGTACTGGACGACTTAGTGGGCCGTATGTTTGACATCCCTGGTGTAAACAGTTACTGACTGGATCCTTAATGGATATTTGGCTCATATGTAATAGTGTTTGTATTTTAACGTTCTTAACTTTGGTAATTAGTTAGCTAATTATTTAGATTATAGGTATGTTACATTAAATATGTAAAATATTTATACATATATAGTAGTAGTATATAGAGTAGTTTTACACTTTTTGCATATGATAATTACTTTATATTTTCACTTACTCACCCCCCCCCCCCCCCCCCCCCAAAAAAAAAAATCCCGGATGCGGGAAAAAATCCTTAGAAGAAAAAGAAGGCTCGTCAAACACTAATATGCCATAGGGCTGATGTCATAGAGCTTGGCCCCTAAAAATGGAAATCTACTGTAGTGTGCTATGTAGGGTGTATACATTAGCTGCATTCATCTTTGTAACATCATTTCACAAATAAATTTTGCATCCTCAATGGCCCAGTTTGTTGCCTCCCTTGAGAGGAGTACTTGAAAATCCGCTGGGTGCTATTTGAAAATTAGTAAAAATAGTTTTACAATGGCAAGCTTAATGACCTCTAAATGTATACCAGGTTCCTTGGGCATACGTGCAAGTGTGTATAAGCTATGCAGCAAAATCTATGCAGCAAATTCTTTAAAATATAATTTTCATGATAGAGTTCAATTTTGTTCCCTCTTACAATAGATAAGGAACATGATGCCTGCAAGAGACTCCAGCAGTCATCAAATGACTATTGGCATTCTTATTTTTGCGATGAGACAAGAACCAGTGCAGACAGGCCTTATTCACTTCTTAGTGCCCGGACAAAATTTTACTCAAGTAAATGTGCTCACAGCACACCAGCTCAATCATAATCAAGATGAACCACATTACTGCACACAGTGTGGAAAGAGGTTCCTTTCCAGAAGTCAACTCCTTCGACATCAGAGCATCCACTCAGGAGAGAAGCCGTATCAGTGCACACAGTGTGGAAAGAGTTTTACTCATCAGAGCTCTCTCGACATGCACCAACATGTTCACGAAGAAAAGAAGCCATATCCATGCTCACATTGTGGCAAGATTTTCATTCGTGAACGTTGTCTCCTGCGACATCAGCGTGTTCACGAAGAAGAGAAGCCATGTCACTGTTCACGATGTGGAAAGACTTTTACTCAGCAGAGTTCTTTCCGACACCACATATGCATTCAGACTAAAAAGGATCCGTATCAGTGCTCACAATGTGGAAAGAATTTCCTTTCCGGAAAATATTTAAAACGGCATGAACGCGTTCACACCGGAGAGAAGCTGTGTCGTTGCTCACAGTGTGGAAAGAGATTTGCTCAGCGGAGTTCCCTCCTCCAACACCAGTGCATTAAAACAGAAAAAAAGCCGCATCAGTGCTCACAATGTGAAAAGCGTTTCCTTTTCAGATCTGCTCTCCAGCGGCATCAACACGTTCACACTGGAGAGAAGCCGCATCACTGCTCACAGTGTGGAAAGAGTTTTGTTCAGAAGCAATCTCTCCAAAAACACAGATGCATTCAAACAGAAGAGAAGCCGCATCGGTGCTCACAGTGTGGAAAGATTTACATTTACAAAGCTACTCTCCAGCGGCATGAACGCATTCACACACGAGAGAAGCCATATCATAAGTGCTCGCAGTGTGGAAAGAGGTTTATTTATCGAAGTTCTCTCCGACAACACCACTGCATTAACAAAGAAAATAAGCCGTTTCACTGCTCAAAGTGTGGAAAGTGTTTCCATAATGGAAGTCTTCTTAAGCGCCACCTACCAGTACATGCAAAACAGAAGCCGAATCAGTGCTTAAAATGTGGAAAGGTTTTCAGTTCCAAATATCTCCTGCAGTGCCATGAGCATGTTCACACGGGAGAGAAGCCGTATTACTGCTCGCTTTGTGGCAAGAGTTTTACTCGAAAGAATTATCTCAAGGTCCATCAGCGCATTCACACTGGAGAAAAGCCTTACACATGCACGCAATGTGGAAAGTGTTTCAACGGACAAAGTACTCTCAAGGCACATCAGCGCATTCACACTGGAGAAAAACCCTATGACTGCTCAGAGTGCGGGAAGAGTTTCAGGCAAAAGGGTGCTCTTCGATATCACAAGCGCATTCACACCGGAGAGAGGCCTTACATCTGCTCACAGTGTGGAAAGAGTTTTATTCGCCAAGCTGCACTCAATGTACACCAGCGCATTCACACAGGAGTGAGACCTTATCACTGCTCAGAGTGTGGGAAGAGTTTTATTCGATCATATGTGCTTACAAGACACCAGATCATCCACACAAAGAACAGCAAAAATTAATGGAGCTTACACTTGTCTTACAGAAGCTGCATCATTGCTGACAGTGTCGGCACGGATTTACAGTATATATTAAACAGAGGTTTACTTAAGTACTATAAATAAGTAAATAAGCAATTTAAATGTTACTGAAGTGCAGTTTCAGCTGTAATTCAAGGAGTTTAACCAATATATTGTATTATGGTTTAGTCTTTTTTTTTTAACAGCCCCTCAATTTTTAACAGATTTAAAAGTATCTAGACATAGTAATAAAATCATAGATTATAAAAGAAGCTCAGGGTGGTTGAGATCAGGTGTCTGACTTTTCCCTTTTAGAACATCATTATTATTATTATTATTATCAGCATTTGACTGAATCTGAGCAGAAAGTGGATTTAGTCTATACACTCTACAATTCATTCTGCTGCTTCTATCAGCAGCCACATCACCAATAATACAGTCCCTCTGCAGCCAGATACGCCATTGCCATAAAGCTACCTCCACCATGTTTGTTGATGATGATCATGATCGTTCATTATTCTGCTACAAGTTTGCCTTATATTAGAACTATTTTTAGTTTTGTTAAGATTTCCAATTCCTTTGGTGCAATTAACATATAAGTCAAATATGTTTTAGTATTTTTTTTTTTTAATAAAAACTACTTTGTTGACTTTTTTGAACTTCTTTTTGTTTTCATCAAGCGTGCTTTACACTGGACTAAGTAAAAAGTGTCTATATGCATTTTATTCATGTAGTAATTTTTAACTTTAGCCATTTAAACTAAAGTACCTTACATAAACCCAGGTCTGGTTTTAGATTCATAATGAACAAAAAGGAAAAAGTGGTGAAGAAAGAGCTGAAAGGAACCAGACTCTAAATGTAATCAATTCTGTTCTTGGAGATCTAATAATCAGCACTGAGGTAAAGCCTTGCGTTAAAATACCTGACATTCCCCATCAGTTAGTCAAATGACAAATAAAGAGACAAAACATTCTCAGCTGCATGAAGTCATTAAATTTCACTTTTAGTAATGTATAAAAGAATGAAAAATGATTGAAATGTTCATAATAGTGTTGCTGAGGTAAAATATATAACATTGATCTACAATAAAATGCGTTTACAATAACACAGAGAGGGGATTTATGGATGCAGTGAGAGAGGACATGAAGTTAGTTGGTGTGAGAGGAGAGGATGCAGAGGATAGGGTTAGATGGAGGCAGATGATTCGCTGTGGTGACCCCTGAAAGGGACCAGCCGAAAGACAAGAAGAGTATATAGAGCAAAAATATAAGTTAAAAGAGTTTTTAATTATTAGCAGTGCTATGTAGTAAAATGCTATAAGAATAAACCATGAAGGTGGGGAAGACTTCTTTATGTTTCTCTTTTTTACCAATTATCCAGCTTTTGCATTTAGCCTTGACACCCTAGCTAACAAACAAACTATCTAACCCTCCTGGGGGGTATTCCAGAAAGCTTGATTAACTTACCATTTGGTTAATCATAACCTCTGGGTTGATTAACCCCAAACCCGCATTCCGTGAGTATGTCCGTTCCAAAACCTTCTTCTTCTTTGTCTTTCGGCTGTTCCCTTTCAGGCGTCGTCACAGCGAATCATTTGCCTCCATCTAACCCTATCCTCTGCATCCTCTTTTCTCACACCAACTAACTTCATGTCCTCTTTCACTGCATCCATAAATCTTCTCTTTGGTCTTCTTCTAGACCTCCTGCCTGGCAGTTCCAACCTCAGCATCCTTCTACCGATATATTCACCATCTCTCCTCTGAACATGTCCAAACCACCTCAATCTGGCCTCTCTGACTTTATCTCCAAAACATCTAACGTGGGTTGTCCCTCTGATAAACTCATTCTTGATCCTATTCATCCTTGTCACTCCTAAGGAGAACCTCAACATCTTCAGCTCTGCTACCTCCAACTCTATCTCCTGTCTTTTCTTCAGCGCCACTGTCTCTAAGCCGTAGAGCATCGCTGGTCTCACCACTGTCCTGTACACCTTTCCTTTCATTCTCGCTGATACTCTTTTATCGCACAACACACCTGACACTTTTCTCCACCCATTCCAACCTGCCTGTACCCGCCTCTTCACCTCCTTTCCACACTCTCCGTTGCTCTAGACCGTTGACCCTAAGTACTTAAAATCCTGCACCTTCTTTACCTCTGCTCCCTGTAGCTTCACCGATCCTCCTGGGTCCCTCTCATTTACACACATGTATTCCGTCTTGCTGCGGCTAACCTTCATTACTCTGCTTTCCAGAGCATACCTCCACCTCTCCAAATTTTCCTCCACCTGTTCCCTGCTCTCGCTACAGAGCACAATGTCATCTGCCAACATCATAGTCCATGGGGACTCCTGTCTTACCTCATCTGTCATCCTGTCCATCACCAGAGCAAACAAAAAGGGGCTTAGAGCCGATCCTTGATGCAGACTTACCTCCACCTTGAACTCTTCTGTCACACCTACAGCACATCTTACCACTGTCTTACAGCTCTCATACATGTCCTGCACCACTCTAACATACTTCTCTGCCACTTCAGACTTCCTCATACAATACCACAGCTCCTCTCTTGGCACCCTGTCATACGCTTTCTCTAAATCTAAAAAGACACTATGCAACTCCATGTTACCTTCTCTGTACTTCTCCACCAGCATCCTCAAAGCAAATACTGCATCTGATGTACTCTTTTTAGGCATAAAACCATATTGCTGCTCACAAATGCTCACCTCTGCCCTTAACCTAGCTTCCACTAGTCTTTCCCACAGCTTTATTGTCTGGCTCATTAGCTTTATACCTCTATAATTGCCACAGCTTTGCACATCTCCCTTGTTCTTAAAAGTTGGCACCAATACACTTCTCCTCCATTCCTCTGGAATCCTCTCACTCTCCAAGATCTTGTTAAACAAACTTGTCAAAAACTCTACTGCCACCTCTCCTAAGCACTTCCATACCTCCACAGGTATGTCATCAGGACCAACAGCCTTTCCACTCTTCATCCTCTTCAACGCCCTTCTCACCTCACTTCTACCAATATTTGCTACTTCCTGTTCCACAACAGTCACCTCTTCTACTCTTTGTTCTCTTTCGTTTTCCTCATTCATCAACTCCTTAAAGTACTCCTTTCATCTTCCCATCACCCTCCTGGCGTCTGTCAGTACATTTCCATCTCTATCTTTAATCACTCTAACCTGCTGCACATCCTTCCCATCTCTATCTTTCTGCCTTGCCAACCTGTACAGATCCCCCTCTCCCTCCTTACTGTCTAGCCTAGCATACAAGTCCTCATATGCTCTTTGTTTGGCCTTTGCCACCTCTACCTTCACCTTACTCTGCATCTCCCTGTACTCTCTTTAGTCCTCTCAGTGTCCCACTTCTTCTTAGCTAGCCTCTTTCCCTGTATACACTCCTGGACTTCCTCATTCCACCACCAAGTCTCCTTGTCCACTTTCCCCTTACCTGATGATACACCAAGTACCCTCCTACCTGTCTCCCTGATCACATTGGCTGTAGTTGTCCAGTTAACTGAAAGCACCTCCTGACCACCCATAGCCTGTCTCAACTCCCTAAAGACTTTACAACATTCTTCCTTTCTCAGCTTCCACCACTTTATCCTCTGCTCTGCCTTTGTTCTCTTCGCCTTCCTCACCACCAGGGTTATTTTACACACCACCATTCTGTGTTGTCTGGCTACACTCTCCCCTAGCAACACTTTGCAGTCACTGATCTCTTTCAGGTTACAACGTCGACACAAGATGTAGTCGACCTGAGTGCTTCTGCCTCCACTCTTATATGTCACCCTATGTTCCTGCCTCTTCTGGAAGAAAGTATTTACTACTGCCATTTCCATCCTCTTTGCAAAGTCCACCACCATCTGCCCTTCTACATTCCTGTCCTGAAGACCAAACCTGCCCATCACATTTTCATCACCTCTGTTCCCTTCCCCAACATGTCCATTGAAGTCTGCACCAATCACCACTCTTTCACCTCTGGGGATGCTCTGCATCACTTCATCTAACTCACTCCAGAATTTCTCCTTCTCTTTTAACTCACATCCTACCTGTGGGGCATAACCACTAACAACATTGAACATTATCCCTTCAATTTCCAGCTTCAGACTCATCACCCTATCTGATACTCTCTTCACCTCTAGAACATTCCTTACAAACTCCTCTTTTAGAATAACTCCTACTCCATTTCTTTTCCTATCCACACCATGGTAAAACAATTTGAACCCTGAGCCTAAGCTTCTAGCCTTGCTACCTTTCCACCTGGTCTCTTGGACACACAGTATATCCACCTTTCTTCTCTGCATCATATCAACTAACTCTCTTCCCTTCCCTGTCATGGTCCCAACATTCAAAGTCCCTACTATCACTCCTAAACTCTTGCCTTTCCTCTTCTCTCTCTGCTTTCGAACACGCCTTCCTCCTCTCCTTCTTCGACCAACAGTAGCCCAATTTCCACCAGCACCCTGTAGGTCAACAGCACCAGTGGCGGTCGTTGTTAGTAGTGGCGGGCCACGACCGATCCAGTATGGAAATTATATTCTTGATTCGCATCATTGATTTGGCAAATGTTTTACGTCGGATGCCCTTCCTGACACAACCCTCTGCATTTATCCAGACTTGGGACTGGCACAAGAAGACACTGGATTGCGCCCCCCCCCCCACTCCCCCGTGGTTGCATTATGTCGGTTCCAAAACCTCTGATAATTTAATCACCTCCTACTGGCTACCCAGAGTTAATGCATGTGCACGGTGCGTACATAAAGACATTTTCAATGGATCGCCGATTTCACGAATCAAAATGGAAAGTCAAAATGAAAAAAATAGAGCGGCATACTATACAGTGGCGGAGTTGGAGGTTTTAATGCATGCTTTTAAGTAATTAAAGACGATAATACTGAAAAAAAAAAGCAACACGGCTGCACCGGCTAAAAATAAAGAGTTGGCTTGGCAAAAAATAATGGACAGAGTAAATGCGTGAGTGTATTAAATTGCAAATTTATCATTGCCTCCCCTTTTATTGTAAGGCAAAATAATTAAACACCCTTTCCGCGTCCTTTTGACTGTTAAATCACTATGAAAGCATTTACTTTTCCTTTTTCATTTCTTTAGGTTAAAATACCAATGTATATTGACTAGGAATTTAGGGTTTCTTATTTAATAGGGTGTAATCCTTCTGGAGCCAGAAGAACTTTGAGCCAAGTCAAAATGAAACATAAGAACATTTAGCAAAAAGGTAATATTTGATAACATATTTACTGAACTATTTATTAAATACTGTTTAGTATATTCTTTCTGTCATGTAGCTAATAGAAAGAAGGCTTAAGCCCATCTAACTGGTGGGGGCCCATCACCACCCCTCACCCTGAGGAGCGGCTCTGTCCCTTAATAAAGGGTGACCAGTGGTTGCTGCCATTCCAGGGGGCACGTCATCACACACACCATGTACCACAAGTAATATGGTGAAATGTAAGTTTACCACTATGATTTTTTTTCATTATATGATTTAATAAATTACTATCTCTGTCACTTAAAGGCTTTTGAACATGCGTACCGTTTTTATGCAGGCTTACTGTATTTAACTGCATATGATATTTAGGCTACTGTGATCTTAGTTGTAATACTTTGACAAGGTTTTTTTCCTGCATTATTGCTTTTTCTTGGATAATATTGAGAATTCTATGGGTTGTATTTTCTTATAGATACTAATAGCGGGATTGTATTATTGGACCCTACAGAAAGAACACAGTCTGTCACAGTTGTAAGTGTTTTGTTGTCAGGTACCTTTAGTTGCTTTTAGATATTTAGTTTTTCTTTTTTTTTCTTTTTGCCAGATAATGTATACTTGTATATTTCCTCTGATGGATAAAGATGACAATGAGAGGACCACATCTGCTGTGACAGAGATGGACAATGCTGGTAGATCCACTGAGGTATGATGCATACCATTATAATGCAGCGCCCCTTTTTTCATAAGAGTAACAGGCATTGGTCTTTCACAGTACATACCTAGGGATTTACCAACAGATGTAGGTCCTTCAACCTCAGTGCACGATTTAAGAAGTGTAAGAATTTGTGTGCAGTTGTCCATATTTAAATTTTATTGTCTGACAGAATCTTATTTATGTAATTATTTTTGCCTTCCTAGTTGCCAACAAAGAAGCTGTATACGGTCCATCTTCAAAAACAAATAAAAAAAAGGGACATGGAAATGGACCTTATACAGCTTCAAATGGAAGAGAAAAGGCTATCCATTAAAAAAGCAACACTAGAAATTGAGGTGAGAACTTGTGCGTATATTAATCTGTTGCATGTTAAAAGTGTTGTGCATATAAAGCAATGTTTTAACACCACATTTTATTTCATTTTACTTTTATTGTTTTTCAGGAAATAAAGAAATGAACTGCACAGCAGACTAGTGCCAACAATTTAATAAAAGAAACTTTGACAAATCCTGTCTCTCAAAGTCTTCCATCTCTGTGTGCAGATATTGTTAACAAAACTATCACAGACCAGGGGCCTCATGTACAAAGACTTGCATTGAATTCATACTAAAACATTGCGTACGGACAAAGCTGTAAATGTGCGTGCGCAGTAAAAAAATCTGATGTATGAAACACTGCATATGCGGAATCCCACGCATATTCTCTTTGTACATCCGAATTAATGTGAAATTGAGCGCACGTGCACGAGTGCAAAACCCCTCCCTGCCTCCTCCTCAAATTCTATTTATGCCTCCTTATAAATATGGTCATGACTCCATTGACTGATTTGGCAAAATGGAACGAAAAAGCAATGGCAAAAGCAAGCTTCACAGAATGTGAATTGGAGGTGCTCCTATTGGAGGTAGACTGGAGAAAAACTGTGTTATTTGCAAGTTTGTCCTCCGGAATTAATAACAAAAAATCACTCACCAAGAAGCCACCCATCGCGCACCCTGCCACCCTGGAGCCTCATCCCAACCATGCTGTTTGTGAGGATGAATGAATCATGGGTTGTCCCAGGCCACCTTGCCACAATATTTGTTAGGCGCATTTAAGCATCACATATTATTTGCACATTTATAAATTGGAAATGTTTCCGATTCACGTATGCAAATTCGTCTTCAGATGGCGCCTTTATAGCAATGTGTGTGTAGTCGATCGCTTCGATTACATTAGGAAAACAGGCGATCGCTGTAAATTGCGCTTTAATGTTTGGCTGGTCAACTGCATGGTATGGAAACCTTATATACCTGCTAAACATGCGGATGATCCTGTCCCATACAGCTGGCATTGCACGGCTCAAAGACGACTGGCTTAACTCCGAGCGGTCTGCCAGTTCCCTTTGGAAAGAACCAGTTGCCAGGAAACCAAGCGTTGTCAGCACCTGTAAGGGAACGGGTAATGCGTGGCTCCTCGCTGTCTCTCTTTTCAAATTTGGACCCAACTTAGCACAGAGCTCCAAGAGGATAGCTCTTGGAAAGCTGAAACGGCTAATAAGCCAGTCATCATCGTGGGCCAGAAAATCACTGTGATCCCTAAAAACGCATTCCCTTCGGATTCGGCCATTGACAATGTCCTCTAATAAGGCCAACACTGCCATTGCCACAGACTAAGGGTTGTATACATTTGCAAATGCTTTTATATGTTCTAAATCACATAATTGGTAGGAAAATATTGTGTCAATTAACCCATTTTATCAATTATAAATTAATAGCAATGTTTTTCACATGAGTTGGTGCGATACTTTGTAGTGTGCAATTTAATGTAATTGCCTCTAGTAGTCGCCAACGGAAATAAAACAAACACACACAAGAAATACAAATACGCCAAACATAAAGTTGGCGTGGAAGAACGCACATTCTCACGGTAATTTCACTGTTAGTAAATCCCACCATGAGCGTGAAAACTGGCGTAAGCAAAGTTTATGTGTGTACGCGTTGATACATGAGGCCCCAGAAGTTTGATATATTATGTTAAACAGTAACCTGGATTGAACAGGACGAGTATGTAGCTCTAAATGAAGCTAGTCCTCCTGGATACAGCTACATAGACCCGCCTCGTCTAACTGGTAGAGGAGGAGGCCTCGCAGTTATTTACAACGATAGTCTGGCTATCGTACAAAAACACAGATTTAAATTTAATGCATTTAAAATTCTCTATAGTAACAAAGTCAGCACAGACGATTCCGCTAATCTTCATTTACAGACTCCCAGGGCCGTACTCTTAATTTCTCTGTGAATTTGCAGATTTCCTCTCAAACCTTGTCGTTTCCGTAGACAAAGCGTTAATTGCTGGAGATTTTAATATTCATTTGAATATTCATGAGAATCCAGAAGACCCTGTGCGTTAGGCATTTATGTCCATACTAGACTCAGTAGGAGTAAATCAGTGTGTAGTAGGACCCACTTATTAAGCAGGTCACGTTTTAGATTTAATAATATCTTTCGGATTAAGCATGAGAAATTTATCTGAAGCTATATCAGATCACTATCTTGTCTCAATTAAAGTGTGTTATAGTGATAATGTATGCACAGCACCACGCCACCGTACTAAACGTACATTTACATCAATACCACACAGAGTTTTATCAGTAATCTCCCAGTGTTAACAACTTTGATTGGATTACCGTCTGACCCCACAGAATTCGATTGGGCGACTGAATATTTAGAGTCGACGTTCCGTTATACCTTAGATAATGTAGCTACAGTTAAAAGAAAAATTATTAGAGATAAGAAACTCGCTTCCTGGTATAATGACCACACACGTACTTTAAAACAAACGGAAATTAGAAGGTAAATTGCATCAAACTAAATTGCTAGCATTTCAAATAGCATGGAACTATAGAAAAGCCCTTATTTATGTGGGGTATGTTCCAAAATCTTTTAAATTAGCAGTTATTAAACCGATTATTAAAAAACCTGACTTTGACCCCTTTCAGCTGTCCAATTACAGGCCAATATCAAACCTCCCCTTTATCTCTAAGATTTTTGAAAAGATAGTAGCGGAGCAGCTATGCTCATATCTACATAGAAATGGCATACACGAACTGTATCAGTCAGGATTTAGGCCTCATCACAGCAAAGAAACAGCACTCGTTGAAGTAGTAAATACCTCCTATTGACCTATTGGCTAAGATCCTATTTGACCAATCGTTATCAGTATGTAGACTTAAATGGTGATTGTTCTGCATGTTCTCTAGTGGAGTTTGGTGTTCCACAAGGTTCAGTTTTAGGCACACTGCTTTTTTCCCTTTATATGCTTCCTCTTGGCAACATAATCCGTAAACATGGTATTAGTTTTCATTGTTATTCTGACGACACACAGTTATATGTCTCAGCAAAACCAGATGAGAAAAAACAGCTTACTAAAGTTGAGCAATGTGTGCAGGACATAAGAGATTGCTTAATCCTGATAAGACAGAAGTTCTAGTCATAGGACCGCATTCAGCTAGAAGTAAGATTTTAGATCACACTGTAACTTGAGATGGCCCTTACTGTTCTATCGAGTGCAACAGTAAAAGACCTCGGTGTAATTATAGATTCCAGCCTTTCATTTGAAGCACATGTAGATAATATTATCAGGATAGGATTCTTTCACTTCAGAAATATTGCCAAGATAAGAAATATATTGTCGCTAAACAATGCAGAAAAACTAGTTCATGCTTTTATCACCTCTAGGTTGGACTTTTGTAATGCCCTACTGTCTGGTTGTTCAACTAGATGCATGAACAAGCTTCAGCTAGTCCAGAATGGAGCAGCGAGAGTTCTTACTAGAACCAGAAGATACGAGCACATCACACCTACCTTATCTTTACTTCATTGGCTCCCTCCCTTTACTTCAAGACTGCTCTTGACATATAAAGCATTAAATGGTCTTGTGCCGCAGTATCTGAGCGAACTGCTAGTGTCTTACGATTCGCCACACCTACTACAATCCAAGGATGCAGGCTGCTTGTCAGTTCCGCGTATTATGAAAACTACAGCAGGGGGCGGAGCTTTTTCTTACAAAGCCCCAAAATTATGGAATAGTCTTCCAAGTAATGTTCGGGACTCAGACACAGTCTCAGTGTTTAAGTCTAGGCTAAAAACCTATTTATTTAATCAAGCATTTTTATAAATAGATTTGTCTTGAGTAAAGGGGCAGATGTGGGGGATTCATGGGCGTAAAGTATTATGGTGAACTGGTATGTTTGGATGCTGTCTTCCCCACTCTCATTGATCACTCAGGTTTGTTGACGGTGAGGTGATTGTTTGCTTTACATCTCAGGGAGCCCTCATGTCTGTGTTTCCTTCTGGCTCTCCCCTTTTAGTTATGCTGTTATAGTTAGTCCTGCTGGAGTCTCTGCTTGCACTCTACACTAAATATACATTCACATTATACATTATGTGACTGCGACCATACCTAACTGTTATCTCTCCTCTTCTGATCTCCCATCTTTTGTTCTATCTCCCTGTCTCTCTCTTCCCTATCTTCCCCTGTCTCCCTCTTCCCTCTCTCTGTCGAGCTACTGTACACATGCCGTTCCTGAGCTGCCAGTGATCCAGCCTCTGCCTTCTGGACCTGCCTGACCCATCCTGGTGCCCCGCTTCTGGTTGGAAATCTCGTCGCATGGATGCCCCATATGTCACTTTGTGATATGTCTGGTGTCTGGGGATGGTTTCCCTCTACCATGAAGACGGTTCTGGCCTCGACTGGTGTTGACAGCTGTTTATCTGAGGATTTGACTTGGCTGCAGTTGCTCGATAGTTCAAGACTGGAATTTCCTACAAGTCTACCTGAGTCTCCAATAACTACCTGGACTCCATATTAACATGAATTAACATCAACTGTTATAGCTGAACTGTAGATTGTCCCTGTCGCTCACCAGGGACAATCTACTCATTTTGATTTATGCACACACTGAAGAGAAGTTGTTGATTATAGTGATATTTTTTAACAGTTTTTTTTCCATTCCATAACATTTTTATTTCCGTCAAAATCTCCTGACATTGGACTACAGTATAATATATATGTTATATATTCTATATACAAGTTATTTATATAGTAATTTCTACCTTTGAAGATTGTTCTACAGCAGCCTTACAGCAACCCAAATCTGGTTTTAAAGCTATAATAAACCAGACAGATGACTAATTGATGGAAAAAATCCTGAAAGTAATTCAGCCTCTTCTTGGAAACAGACCACAATTATTAGCATTTCCTGCAGTAACTTATTGGTGTAGACTCAAGGCTCGTATACAGAAAGAGTTTTTACTTTTTGTGTGTGTGTTGCTTAGTCCATCATAAACTGAAATCAGGCAGCATGTCTGATGTGGACACTTCATAAAGGTTCCTGGGATCAAGGAGAGCCATGTCAGCAGAGGGGGAGCCATGTGTTCATGTGTGCTTTCTATTATGATGTCCATGAGCTGGTTGTGGATCTCAACCTCATTAGCACTGTTTGCATCTCTGTATGTCACCAACTGTTTTCCCAAAAAAACTTTCTTGTCATGCAGAGTAATTTTAGGAGAAACAAACATGCAGTGAGCAGTTAAGATGTCCATGCTTTTTGTTTGTATGTATTCTTAGAGTGGTGTTGTGACTTTAAAAATCCAGAGAATGAGCTGGGCTGACAACACTGGTTCATGCCTCATTAAGGCCTTCAAATACCTTCTAGGTTTTCCTGAGAAATATTCAGTGTACTATCTGTCTGTCTGTCTGTCTGTCTGTATCCTTGACTGAATACCTTGTTTGTCAAATAATGTGCAGCAAACTGTCAGGTGGCATTAATGCCTTCATGAACTGCTGGTTCACTCATTTTTTATCATAAGAGTAGACCAGAATATTGCTATGATTATTTCTTTACATTTTACTCCATCCTCCACAAGCAAAATGCTCTCATCTTCTCTCCAGTTTTACTTTTATTTCATTTTGATCAGATTATGACAGTCCCACACAGCTCTATTATAGGGGCTTTAATCAGTTATGATTGGAGCAGTCTGTTTAGGATAGCGCCATGCAGCGAGTCACACATCTATACGTTTTGTAAAAAGTGATGTCACACGCTTTCCTGGCACAGTCGTACTCCTGACAGAAAAAGAAAAGGGTAGAAAGCTTTCTTAAGTACTTTTATGTCTTACTCTAAGATAGGAATATGTTCAGTCCTAAATGAACATTTAGTGGGATTCTTAAGAGTGATTCTGAGATGTTCTTTTTTGGAAAGCTCTTAGGATTACGATTAATGCTTAGATCTTTGTAAATATGCATACCCATTATTATTAATTTTTTTGGTCAAATAGACAGATTTACTTAAATGCAATGTCATGCTCTTTTATGTTTTAGTGTCTTTAATTTATGTAATATTCAATCAATGATCTTAATTGTCTGTTACGCCCCGGTCTAGGTCGGGCCGTAACAGGAGTGAAAAGAAAAAAAAGAGGGTGAGACCAAAAGTGTGTTTGCTTAGTGTTTATTTTACAAAAAGGTGAATAAGCAAATCCCCAAAAGGTGGCTGTGAGCGTCAGAAGCCGACAAGGCCAAAACAATAAACAAAATTCCCTCTACCTAGTACCAAAAGTGACAACTTGCCTGCACCAAAAATAAAGAAACAGAAATACAAGACTCTTCCCTTACTCCCTAACTAACCACAAACCAAGAAGAAACAAAATGGTGTTGACTTCTTACTAAGCCACTCAATAAAGAGTTAAATACAAATATATACAAAAGTATTTACAAACCAAACAAACAAAACAAAGGGCAAACACAAAAACGTAGTCAACACAAGCAAAAGGGTCATACACGGAATAGGCGAACAAAACCAAGCGACCATCAAAAGGGGAAAGTCTAAGAGTAGTCAGAACATAGCAAAGGGGTCATACACAGAATAACATTCAGGATTAAGTATTGGATAAACAGTAAGCAAAAACAAGGTCTGTAGCATGGTGGTCTGAAGGCCTTAAGTAGGCCTTTGGGTTGCCTGGAGGACCAATCATCTGGGAGGAGGCGGGACCAACAAAGAACAGGCAGAGCAGCAACCAGTAGATTTACAGGCACACTGAAGAGGGTGGGACCTGAAACAACAAGGCATGACACACCCTATCCCACCACCAGCAGAGACAAAGCAGGCATAACCAGACACACAAAACAATTAAATCCAATATCGTAACATGTCATTAAAATTGATAATAAGTCAGCACCAATACTGTGTTGTGTCTGTGATGTAAAATGAGCTGCCTCACTTTTGTTATGACTCTTTTGACAATACATTTTAAAATGAATTATGCAGTGAAGTGGATTGTAAGACTTAGAGAAATAGATCAGCTCCTGCTGAAGAATCACACAACTCTGAACTTTTTATCATTATATTGTTATTATTTATATTCTTCATTTAAATATATTTATTTAATTACATTCTTATTTTCATATTTTTATTTGAATACTCTCTTTTTATTTTCAGGTCATGAGTGGTTATTCGTACTCCAGCCCAGTAGGGGGCGGAAAAACACCTCACCTGCCTACAAGACAAGCTGAGAAGAAGAGCTGGTTTTCCCGCGTGACCTGCTTTTCATTCTCTACATGTAGCTGTTTCTACCTGCAGTTTCACACAGACTCTTAAATCTGATCGAGTTCAATTAATACCAGCATTTGGAGAGGATAAACTCACTGATCCTGAGGTAAGTTATAGTCTAAACACTTACTGACTGGATCCTCACTGGATTCTGGTTCATTTGTAATATGGTGCAGATAAACTCTATATTAATGTGTTTAACTCTACCGCATGACATCGGGTTTGTTCACTATAAACACATTAACTGTTCCTTTATTGAAATTAAGGTCTTGAAGACTAGATTTTAAATGATATATGTTTTTTTCCTCAGTAAATGATTGTTTGTGTGCGTTTGTAGGTGTCTCAGGCTGGGTTTACACCGCAGGTCTCGAGGCCCAGTTCTGATCTGTTGTCTATATGATCCATTACTTTACACTGTCGGGTTAATGTGACCCGATTCCGATGTTTTTTGCTCATATGTGACACATATCCGATGTGTTCCGTGTAAACAGGAAAAAAAAGCATGCATTCAAATATTTCATGATCGGTTTGAGGCCTCCTTCATATGTGGAAATAAATCAGAAATAAATCAGATATGTGCTAATGTGATTGTGGTGTGAACAGACAGATCGGATCTCCTGAGTCATTGCGGTCTGTACGTCATTAAAATGGCGGCGACTTTCGCGGTTTAATGACGTAATGCTATTCTGCGGTAGAAGCGCGTGTGGAATTAGAACATCGCAGGTGACATGGAGGAGGAAAAGGTCCTCTCCTCCTAAATAACATTAATAATCCAGTATTTCGTAAATGAAGCATATGCACAGGCTGCAATTATGCCGTTTTTTCTCCTCCTCAATCAAAAAAATAAAAAATAAAATCAGATCTAGGCAACAAATCAGAATTGGACATCGAGGCCTGCAGTTTAAACGTGGCCTCCGATACACTGTGACCATATGATCCCTTCAGCCATCATCTTAAAATATTTAAAATATTTCTTCACTGATCAAAGAATTGCATTTTCATAATCATAATAAAAAAAACAACAACATAAAACTAAAGAAGGTGATGTGGTCCATTATGGACACAGCCACAGGATCCTGACGTAAATTATAGTCAAACTGGTCAGAAAAAAACAACATTGTGCACAGAATGACAATACAAAGATTCAAAGAACTTTATTAATCCCAGAGGGGAATTGCTCTTGGTTATACAGTTGCTCTGATTAATCTACCGGTAAGCAAGGAAAACTTAGATTAGGAAAAAATATATATATTAGACAGGAAAATAAAATAAAATAATTAAAATTTAAAGAAAAATAATAATAAATATAAGTAAAATAGAATAGAATTAACTATGGCACATAATTTAGTTACATATTGCACTAGAACGGTAGTGTAAGTGAAAAAAAAAAAAGTATTGCACAAGTATTGTATAATCAGATATTGCACTTAGAACGTTGAGTTGTGTGAAAAGAAGTGTCATAAAATGTTATTAACCAGGAACCACTGACAGTCCCTGTCAAAATGCTACAGAGAAGAGTAATATAATTTTATGGCTATTGGGAGAAAAGATCTTCTGTGGTGTTCCATAGAACACCCGGTCATAATTAGTCACTGGCTGTAATTGCTCCTCTGGTCGGTGAGAACTCCGTATAGCGGGTGAGAAGGATTGTTCAAGATTGTGCGTATCTTGGACAGGATCCTCCTCCTTGCCACGACATTAACAGAGCCTCAACAAAACAAACTACAACAAGATCTAAATTAGCTGTTTTACATGAGGGATGAATAACACTGGTCTCTATGAAGGAGCGGTCAGGAGTGGCTTGGTGGTTAAGGCATTGTACTACGGATCAGAAAGTCCTGGGTTTAAACCTCACAACCAACCAAATTGCCACTGTTGGGCCCTTGAGCAAGGCCCTTAACCCTCAACTGCACCGATTAAAAAAAAAAAAAAAAAAAAAAAAAGATTTTAATGTTAAACAAGTCGCCCTGGATAAGGCCTTCAGCCAAATGTATAAATATAAATACAAGCTTTTGAGTGTTTTGGGGTTGTGAGAAGACATCTGTCACTCAAGATATACAGGAAGTTGGAAGTTGTTTCTTTATCTTTGTTTCTTGTGTGTTCTGCTTCACTTTAAACTATGATGGCCGTGAAGTGCAAAAAAATTAACAAAACTGACCTTAAGGCCACCGTAAGTACGCCATATTTGAAACCACAATAATGTTTGCACATTCATACATACAAATCTACCGCTACTACAGTACTTCCTGAATATCTTGAGTGACAGATGTCTCGTCCAATTAGCGGTAAGCATTTCATTCACAATCTATACCTACCTTTTCCGGTTTGTATCGGACTGGCCGAGAAGTGCCCCCCCCCCAAAAAAAATAGTTTTGGGTTTTGTTATTTGGTTTTTAATTTGTTTTCCGTTTTGTTAATTTGGTTTTGAATTTATTTTGTTTTGGGTTTTGTTACTTGGTTTTCAGTTTTGTTAATTTGTTTTGCACTTTAGGGCCACCGTAGTAATGTATACCAAACTATTAAATTTACTCCTATAATTAACTGTTCAAAGGAAAATAATGCATTTTTTTGGACACCTTCAGCATTTCTTTACAATGTAGAAAAAAATAAAAATCAGGAACGATCATGGAGTTAGAAAGTGACCCCAAACTTTTGAACAGTAGTCTATATATATATATATATATATATATATATATATATATATATATATATATATATATATATACTTTTGAATACCTTAAATGAATACACTAAATATATTATGACATTATTGCACACTTAATATGACCCAAGAGCGTTTGTAAACATTGCATAGTAATCTAATATATTTATGTAATGTTGTATTATTATATGTAATATTGTATTACATATTTTATTGAGATGTAATATTGCAATTCTTATGTTATTAAAACAGGTATGTAACATTGTCCTATTGTGTTACTGTTCGTGAATATCCATATAGTGTACGAGTTACAGAGAAGAGTTGGATAATTTTATAATTTTTATAAAATAATGTAGCAGTTTGGTCCATCACTAAGCCACAGTTTGCAATCAGAATATAAATTTAACAAGTAAAAAAAAAAGTAGAAAAATTGGCTTTTCTTATGTGCAGCATAAGTAAGTTCCATGTTTCGCTCTCAGAAAGCATCAATTTAATATATAAGGTGTTGATGAAAATGTAAAAACAATACAGGGAAATAACAATTGGGACAATTTTTCATAATAGAATTCCTTTTTTTTCCCGAACAGATAAGGAACATGATGCCCTCAAGTGTCTCCAGTAGTCATCAAATGACTATTGAACCAGTGAGCCAAGAACCAGATGAACCACATCACTGCACACAGTGTGAAAAGAGGTTCCTTTCCAGAAGTCAACTCCTTCAACATCAGAGCATCCACTCAGGAGAGAAGCCGTATCAGTGCACACAGTGTGGAAAGAGTTTTACTCAGCAGAGCTCTCTCGACAAACACCAACGCGTTCACAAAGAAAAGAAGCCGTATCCGTGCTCACATTGTGGCAAGATTTTCATTCATGAAGGTTCTCTCCTGCGACATCAGCGTGTTCACGAAGAAAAGCCGTGTCACTGTTCACGATGTGGAAAGACTTTTACTCAGCAGAGTTCTTTCCAACACCACATATGCATTCGGACAAAAAAGAATCCGTATCAGTGCTCACAATGTGAAAAGAATTTCCTTTACAGGTGTCTTTTAAAACGACATGAGCGCGTTCACACCGGAGAGAAGCTGTGTCGTTGCTCACAGTGTGGAAAGAGTTTTGATCAGCGGAGTTCCCTCCTCCAACACCAGTGCATTAAAAAAGAGAAGAAGTTGTATCAATGCTCACAATGTGGAAAGGATTTTCCTTACAGATGTCGTCTCCTGCAACATCAGAGCGTTCACACAGAAAAGAAGCCGCATCACTGCTCACAGTGTGGAAAAAGTTTTGCTCAGCAGAGTTCGCTCCAAAACCATCGATGCATTCTGACAGAAGAGAAGCCGCATCGGTGCTCACAGTGTGGAAAGGTTTTCATTTACAAATCTACTCTCCAGCGGCATGAGCGCATTCACACAGGAGAGAAGCCATACCAGTGCTCGCAGTGTGGAAAGAGGTTTACTCATCGGAGTTCTCTCCGACAACACCAGTGTATTAATACTGATAATAAGCCGTTTCAGTGCTCACAGTGTGGAAAGTGTTTCTATAGCAGGAGTCGTCTCAAGCGCCACCTACCAGTACATGCAAAACAGAAGCCGTATCAGTGCTTAAAATGTGGAAAAGGTTTCAGTTCCAAATATCTCCTGCAGTGCCATGAGCATGTTCACACGGGAGAGAAGCCGTATCACTGCTCGCTTTGTGGCAAGAGTTTTACTCAAAAGAATTATCTCAAGGTCCATCAGCGCATTCACACTGGAGAAAAGCCTTACACATGCTCGCAATGTGGAAAGTGTTTCAACGGACAAAGTATTCTCAATGCACATCAGCGGATTCACACTGGAGAAAAACCTTATCACTGCTCAGAGTGTGGAAAGAGTTTCCTTTACAGATGTCTTCTTAAGCGCCACCTGACAGTTCACACAGGAAAGCCGTATCGGTGCTTAAAATGTGCAAAGAGTTTCCGTTCCAAATCTCTCCTGCAGTGCCATGAGCATGTTCACATGGGAGAGAAGCCATATCACTGCTCGCTTTGTGGCCAGAGATTTACTCAAAAGGCAAATCTCAAAGCCCATCAGCGCATTCACACTGGAGAGAGGCCTTACACATGCTCACAATGTGGAAAGTGTTTCGGCGAACAAAGTACTCTCAAGGAACATGAGCGCATTCACACTGGAGAAAAACCCTATCACTGCTCAGAGTGTGGGAAGAGTTTCAGGCGAAAGGGTGGTCTTCGGTATCACAAGCGCATTCACACCGGAGAGAGGCCTTACATCTGCTCACAGTGTGGAAAGAGTTATCTTTTCCCCTCTTCTTTAAAATTACACCTGCACATTCACACAGGAGTGAGACCTTATCACTGCTCAGAGTGTGGGAAGAGTTTTATTCGATCATGTGATCTTACAAGACACCAGGTCATCCACACGAAGAAAAGCGGAAATTAATGGAGCTTACACCCGTGTTACAGAAGCTGTATCAGTGCTAACAGTGTGGGCGCAGATTTATATATTAAACAGAGGTTTACTTAAGTACTATAAATAAGTAAATAAGCAATTTAAATGTGATTGAACTGTAGATTTTCAGCTGTAATTCAAGGAGTTTAACCAATATATTGTATTATGGTTTAACAGCCCCTCAATTTTAACAGGTATCTAGACATAGTACTCAAATCATAGATATTTGTATTTAAATTTGGATTTAAAAGCTTTGCAGTGAAATCCTACTTGAAACCATGGACATTGCCAAATATTGCCCTAACTAGTTAGGCGTTACAGCATTTTCTTTTACCTCCACGCCCCTCCACTTCAAAGGAACCAAGGGATCAGTTAACACTAATAGTACCATATAAAACATGACATGCAGTTTTATGTAGACATTATACATCTGAACAGTTGAGAGTTAAGGGCCTTGTTCAAGGGCCCAACAGGGGCAACTGAGCTTGGAGTTTGGTCTTCAGCAAGTGAAAAGCAGCTCAGGGTGGTTGAGATCAGGTGTCTGACTCTGCCCTTTTTATAACATCATTATTTTAATAATCAGAATTTGACTGAACCTGAGCAGAAAGTAGATTTAGTCTATACACTCCAAAATTCATTCTGCTGCTTCTATCAGCAGCCACATCACCAGTAATACAGTTTCTCTGCAGCCAGATACGTCACTGCCGTCAAGCTACTGTACCTCCACCATGTTTGTTGATGATCATGATCGTCCATCATTCTGCTACAAGTTTGCCTTATATTAGAACTATTTTTAGTTTTGGTGAGATTTCCAATTTCTTTGGTGCAATGAACATATAACTCAAATGTATATGTTTTAGTTTTTTTTTTTTTTTCAATAAAACTATTTTGCTGACTTTTTTGAAGTTCTTTCCGTTTATCAAGCGTGCTTTACACTGGACTAAGTAAAAAGTGTCTATATTCATTTTATTTATGTAGTGATTTTTTTTGCTTTAGCCATTGTCCTAAAATACCTTACATCAACCTAGGTCTGGTTTTAGATTAATAATGAACAAAAGGAAAAAGTGGTGAAAAAAGAGCTGAAAGGAACCAGACTCTAAATGTAATCAATGCTGTTCTTGGAGATCTAATAATCAGCACTGAGGTAAAGCCTTGCGTTAAAATACCTGACATTCCCCATCAGTTAATCAAATGACAAATAAAGAGACAAAACATTGTCAGCTGCATGAAGTCATTAAATTTAACTTTTTTGTCATGCATAAAAGAATGAAGAATGATTGAAATGATCATAATAGTGTTGCTGAGGTAAATTATATAACATTAATCTACAATAAAATGCGTTTACACTAAGTGGAATGAGTGATGAAGATGCGCAGGGTCTGAAACATCAAAATATAGAAATACATGAGAATATTTACAAAGATGTTAAAATGTTTGCATTGGGTTTAATTATGCATTAAACAAAATCATTTAACATGTTTAAATTAAGGGCAAAATTTCAGTGTGAGCTGAATAAAAATCAATAGTAACAGTTGGTATATTTAGCATAAAATAGAAAGGGTATATCAAAGTATATTTTGGATCAATAAAGTATCTATCTATCTATATAAAACCTTAATTTCCTAGTTAAATGTAATTTATTCGATAAATAAACATATCAATATATATGTATATGAAAGCCAAACATGGCAGAATATAAATTTTTAATCTGAATTTGAGAATCAATTTTAACACAAAACAACGTATCATGATTCATAAAAACACTCATAAGCTATTAAGTTACAGTAAAAGACTCACAGCGCTGCACTCAATTTTTTACTATTAGGCCTTGTTTACACGGCCTAATAGTAATCGAGCGTTTTTCTTGCGTTCGTAGCGTCCGGTAAGCGCGGATCAAGCGCAGAGTGTTTTCTACACATAGGAGTCAATGAGAGTGTTCACACGGGCTTTGGTGACGTGGGTTTGTCCGGCTGCGCGTTTATACAGCATCAAAAAAACGTTGCATGCAGCTTTTTCTTGGTGTTCAAAACCCAACGAACGCAAGGAAACCGCTTCTAGTTTGTTTTCTTCGCATTAATTTTACGCTTCGGAGGACCGGATATATCCCATGATCCTACATGCTATACATACTGTAGGGAAATGCGGAAAAGGGCAAAAAAAATAAATAATTGTTGAAAAACTTAGGCCTTGTTCACACAGGCGTTAAGTTTTTGGATAAACGAACGTGCTCTAAACGTCCTAGACGTTTATGTTGCATTTTGTGGTGGCGCTTGATTGACTTCTACACCGGCGTTGGTTTGTCTCTGTCTAACGTCAGCCTGCAGCCCAAATTGTAGTTTGTGTGGAAACTTGTAAAGGCAGTGTCGGGAACTGTATATGAAAGCCCGCCGCTACCAGGTTCACTCTCTGACTGCACAAAGTCGGATTAAAGGTAGTTTTTTTGTGGATTATGAAGAAATGCGAAAATTTCCACCTAAGTTTTTCAACAATTAATTTTTTATTTCCCTATGTATAGCATGTAGAATCATGGGATATATCCGGTCCTCCGAAGCGTAAAATGAACGCGCAGTAAACGAACTAGAAGCGGTTTCCTTGCGTTCGTTGGGTTTTGAACGCCAAGAAAAAGCTGCATGCAACATTTTTTAATGTCGTATAAACGCGCAGCCGGACAAACGCACGTCACCAAAGTTCGTGTGAACACTTTTATTGACTCTCATGTGTAGAAAGCACACTCACATTTGTAGAAAGCACATTCGTTTATCCAAAAACTTAATGTCCGTGTGAACAAGGCCTTAATCTGTTCACAATACTAATTTGAATCCTTATAGAGCGAAGTGGATTGTATGGGTGACATCTCTCAACTAACCAAAAAGAGTGCAGTCCAGTAGGTGGTGGATAAACATCTCACTACAGGACAAAGGAGAAGAAGAAGTTGTTGTTTGGCCACATGGACTGCCTTTTTATCCAGCCAAGCTAAAACAATCTCTAGTTTTATAGCCACTGGTAAATTTAACTGAGTTAAACAAATAACAGCATTTGGAGAGGATAAACTCACTGATCCTGAGGTAAGTTATAGTCTTTACAGTTACTGACTGGATCCTAAATGGATCTCTGGCTCTATGTAATAGTGTCAGTATTTTAATGTTCTTATCTTTGGTAATTACATCTACATTTACATCTAAGCATTTGGCAGACGCCCTTATCCAGAGCGACTTACATTTTTTTAAAATCTCATTATACATCTGAGCAATTGAGGGTTAAGGGCCTTGCTCAAGGGCCCAACAGTGGCAACTTGTTGGTTGTGGGGTTTGAACCTGGGATCTTCTGAACCGTAGTCCAATGCCTTAACCACTGAGCTACCCCTGGCCCCTAGTTAGCTAATAAGTTATATTATAGGTATGTTACATAAAAAAAATTAAACTATATATACATATATAGTAGTAGTAGTATATAGAGTAGTTTTACACTTTTTGCGGTACCCTGTAGCCAAAAGGTGAGGAGAATAAACCATGGAGGTGGTGCACAGTCCTGACAAACATATGATATTTACTTTATATTTTCACTTACTCCACTTTTGAATGTCAGTTCAGTAGACAAAGGCCAACCCTGCGAGGATCCTGAGGCATCCAGAGAAGGACCAGCTCCAGCTGGATTCTGCTTTATGATGGTTGGAGCTACACATCCTGCTCCTGTCTGTCCAAGTTTTTCCTTGCCACTGTCGCCATCACCCTTGGCTTGCTCATCAGAGAAATTTCATTCATTCATCTCATTATTATCTAGACACATTTTTTCTCACACATACACAATTTATTACTATTAGTAGTAGTAGTAGTATTTTTTTAATGAATTTCTTTCATTTTTGTGAAGCTGCTTTGAGACAATGACCATCGTTAAAAGCGCTATATAAATAAAGTTGAATTGAAAAGTTGAATTAACTTAAAAAGGTTTTTAATTATTAGCAGTGCTATGTAGTCAAATGCTATGAGAATAAACCATGAAGGTGGTGGAGACTTCTTTGTGTTTCTCTTTATGTCACCAATTATCCAGCTTTTGCATTTAGCCCGACACCCTAGCTAACAAGCAAACTATCAAACCTTCTGGGGTTGAATCCCAAATAGAGTAATACAGTTGCAAGCAACAATGAGCCGGCCCAAGCACCCTGCGCCATCGCCACCCGGGTGCACCAGAAAGATAGTGGCCAAATGGGCACATGCATTTAAAGGGGATATCCCAATACTATTATGGCATAATTTAAGAAACTGGGCAATTTTATGTTTGGACCTCGAAAAAGCCCCAGAAGCTGGAAAAAAACATCACACTATAATGTCACTCAATATAATGCCATACAGAAAGTTATTAACCACTTTTCGTAAAAGTCATAAATTCTGCTGACATGTTTGAGATATCAAAAATCCCTCTGCAATGTATTAAGATCACACTGACCCGGTTTGTTGGTGATCGTATAAATCCCCCAGAAGGAGTACATCAAAATCCATTAAGGGATAAGGGCTCTTGCCACCACAGGGGCCTAAACTCTCAGGCATCCTAATAGCAGCAGATCAAATCAAATCAAACCAAATCAACTTCCAACCTGTCTGTTGATTTTCATGACTTTTTGAACATGTTAAGACCCCCCCCCCCCCCCCCCCCCGCAAGAGACTCCAGCAGTCATCAAATGACTATTGGCATTCTTATTTTTGCGATGAGACAAGAACCAGTGCAGACAGGCCTTGTTAACTTCTTAGAGCCCAGACAATGTTTTACTCAAATGAATGCACCCTCAGCAAACCAGCTCAATCATGAACCAGACAAACCACATCAGTGCACACAGTGTGGAAAGAGGTTCTACAGATGTAGACTCCAGCGACATCAGCGCATCCACTCAGGAGAGAAGCCGTGTCAGTGCACACAGTGTGGAAAGAGTTTTACTCATCAGAGTTCACTCCAGAAACGTAGAAACGTTCACGCAGAAAAGTATCAGTGCTCAATATGTGTCACGGTTTTTATTTACAAACGTCGTCTCCTGCAACATCAGTGTGTTCACGAAGGAGAGAAGCCGTGTTACTGTTCACGATGTAGAAAACGTTTTACTCTGGAGAGTTCTTTCCAACACCACCAGTGCATTCAGACAGAAAAGAATCCATATCAATGCTCACAATGTGGAAGGAGTTTCCTTTACGGATGTCTCCTTAAGTGACATCAGCATGTTCACGCCAGAGAGAAGCCGTATCAGTGCTCACAGTGTGGAAAGAGTTTTGCTCAGCATAGTTCCCTCCTACAACACCAGTGCATTCAAAAAGAGAAGAAGCTGTATCAATGCTCACAATGTGGAAAGGATTTTCTTTACAGATGTCGTCTCCTGCAACATCAGCGCATTCACACAGGAAAGAAGCCGCATCACTGCTTACAGTGTACTGCTTAGAGTGTGGGAAGAGTTTTATTCAATCAGAATAAGTGGATCCAGTCTAGACACTCCAAAATTCATTCTGCTGCTTCTATTAGCAGCTACAGTACCGTGCTGCCATTGGAAATCTCACCTCACAAAAAAACTCACAAAAAAAATCCCTGCCCAGTTCTGATAGAATGCAAACTTGTACGAGAATGATGGATGCTTATCATCAAACATGTTGAAGGTAGTGCTATGGCATTGGCATGTATGGCTGCAGAGGATTAGTATCATGGCACTGTTGCCTGGCACCTACAGGGTCCAGGTTAGATTCCTGCCTCTGTGTGCAGAGAGTTTGCATGTTCTCTCCATGCTTCTTTTTATCTTCATCAATCTTTTTTAACACTGGACTAAGTTTAATGTGTCCATATAGTTAGATACAGTATGTACTAATTTATATACAGTATGTAGTGAACTTTAGCCAGAATGAAAAAGAATGAAAGCCAGAATCAACTTTAACACAAAACAATTTATCACGATTCAGTTACAGGTAAAGGCTCACAGGGCTCTTTTAAAAAAAATTTTTTTTTGCTATTAGTCTGTTTACAGTACTAATCTAAATCATTTTTGAGTGAAGTGGACTGTATAGGTGCTAAATCTCTAGAATAATGAAAAAGCGCATGAAGAAATTTATGTTTTACCATCATTCAGTCCAGTAGGTGGTGGATAAACATCTCACTACAATACAAAGGGTTAGGGTTAGGCTGATTGGACTCCTAGTTATGCAGCTGAGCTAAAACCATCTCTACATGTAATGTTTCTACCTGCAGTTTTAAATAGACTCTTAAATCTGATCGAGTTAAATTAATAAGGTGGAGAGGATAAACTCTTTTGAGATTGAGATTGGCCTAATTTCAGAAGGGGCATGTTATTTTAATAAATGAAAAGAAAATTACTGGGCAGCTCTTTATCATTGTAGAGTGGTTGTGTACACACTCTTCTAACACACATTTCAGTCCAAACAGCTTGAAAAAGTGCATTCCTATTATGCTTTTTCAAATATTTTTAGCAACGTTAGCAAATAAATTCCCTTTTAACTGTTTATTCTCCACCATTCACCAAAACTGAACTTGAAACTCGCGAAGTGGCAAGGCGCATGCTACGGCAAGCCCAGAGGGAAAAAAATGCATCCGCACACGCAAAGTGCGCATGCGACTTGCCACCGCGAGTTTTAAGTGCCCTTTCCCTGACCTGCCTTCAAAGGAACAGCGCAAACATTTGTTTCGACGAGAGAAGGAAAGATTGTTGTGGATCATTTTCTTTCGAAGATTTTTTTAACTGGATTATCTTTGACTGGACATATTCTATGGATTTCTCACCCTCCGTCATCGGCCTCTCGGACTTCATTAACCCCGGTGAGACTGAACCATACTCGGTATTCTTGGATAACATGCATACAATAAACACGGACTTTGGACATTTTCCACTCACTCGCACACATACCGTTTTTTATATATATTTTGTAAATATTGTTTATATCTTTGTTTGGTTGTGGTGCACCTTTTTCATTTACTTTATTTAGTTTTTATAATACATGTTTGCTTTATCTACTTGTTTGTGTTTGTCCTTTTTGCTCTTTTTTGGTATGTACACACATACAATAAACACAGACTTCGGACATTTTTCACTCACTCGCGTTCACATACACATACAGTTTATTATATTGTAGCGTTTTTACGCCGGGAAGAATGCTGGAGAGACGAGTGAGCTTATTTGCTACCCAATGCAATGGCTGGGAGTACTTTATTAAGTACACAGCATGTAAGGCATGAGCAGCACCTTCACTCAGGAGCCTACATCCAATTCAGCACTAGCTTGAACTGGAGCACATTTCACACGTCACACCCTACACACACAAACAGGGCCGAAGCCACCAACCCAAACACCTTTCCCCATCATGGTGAACACACCGACATTCCCGCAAGGCATGCTGGTCGTCAGCCGCCGCCCCGCCCACGCCACACTGCCCCCACCCGAGCTGTGACCGTCCCTGGTCACCATGACGAACTTGGTTTCGAAGGCGTGGAGGCGGTCGGCGCTGGCGGTGGGAACGCCGGCGTCCTTTGGCAGGTGAGGGGTGAACGCGAATGTAGTCCTGAGGCGGTCCGGCCTCCAGAGTTCGATGGTTCCCCGGCGTGCGGCTGGTGAGGCGCAAGACGGTCCCGGTGGGGCAAAACTCGTGCCCGCCCTGCCAACCGCACCCGGTAGATGACATCGGAGAGACGAGCTGACTGTGAGTATCCACGCCCATTCACCCCATAGGTGCCCCCACCCAAAAGTCCTGCAGCGGTGCCCGCGAGCGCTGGGCGGGGCCCCTCTGCCTGGCGATGAGCGGTTCACAGTTCCACAACCCGTGGGAAACAGTGGAGCCGGTGTCCACGAGCGCCCGCAGTAAGACGCCGTCCGGCACACAGTCGATGTAAAGCCCCGCGGGGCTCCCCAACCGTCCACCCGGCGCTAGTTTAGCGGCTGCTGGTGTACGCTGTTCCTCAGGCCTGAGAACGTTGAAGCGGTAGTCCGGCTGTCCATCAGGCCTGAGAACGTTGCAGTGGTAGTCCGGCGGTCCCTGGCCTCGGCGTCTTCGCGGAATCTCGGAAGCGTTGTCGAGGCCTAGCCGCGACGGGTAGCCCTGTCCCCGGCTAGGTTCACCTACCAAGCGCCACTGAGCTGCGGGCGGTCGCTCGGCTCTTTCGCCGTAATGTGCCGCCATTATGGGCTCAGCGCGCTCGACCTCGCGCAGCGCCTCCTTACGATCACCTGCGCCGTCGCCTCCCCGCGAAACGTCGGAGAGCTGCTCGTTGCCTAGCCGCGACGGGTAGCCCTGTCCCCGGCTAGGTTCACGAACCGAGCGCCACTGAGCTGCGGGCGGTCGCTCGGCTCTTCCGCCGCGATGTGCCGCCAATATGGGCTCAGCGCGCTCGGCCTCGCGCAGCGGCAGTTCGCTTTGCCGGCTAACAGCGCACGGAGCTGTATCTTGCTCCGGCTCTTGCGCAGCGCCAGCCTCCGCCCCGAGATCCAGCGCCGGGATTTTCTGCTTCCCGCTCCGCGTTGGTTGACGTGGTGTGCTCGCGCTAGCTCCACCAGAAAAACGCTTCTTCTGCATGAGTAGTCGCTCCGCTACTCGGCGGCACGCTTGGATTTTTAGAAGGTCCTCCTTTGTGCGCTCGAACCCGTTATTCTCCATCCCACTTCTGACACCAATGTAGCGTTTTTACGCCGGGAAGAATGCTGGAGAGACGAGTGAGCTTATTTGCTACCCAATGCAATTTCTGGGAGTACTTTATTAAGCACACAGCATGTAAGGCATGAGCAGCACCTTCACTCAGGAGCCTACATCCAATTCAGCACTAGCTTGAACTGGAGCACATTTCACACGTCACACCCTACACACACAAACAGGGCCGAAGCCACCAACCCAAACACCTTTCCCCATCATGGTGAACACACCGACATTCCCGCAAGGCATGCTGGTCGTCAGCCGCCGCCCCGCCCACGCCACAATATATAGTTTGTAAATATTGTTTATATCTTTGTTTGGTTGTTGTGCACCTTTTTCGCTTACTTTATTTAGTTTTGTGTAATATACGTTTGCTTTATCTACTTGTTTTGCAACACCGACACAAAGATAAAAGACCTCTCGATTTTTGTAGCCACATAAAATTAGCTGGTCATTACACGGTAAAACCGACGCCATCTTTTCTATGTATTGACGCGTCTCCAGAGCTGTCGTTCAGTTATGGTCATGGGCGTTTTGTTTTCCGACACATGCTGTAGCGGTAGACCAGTCATATATCACCGCGCCATCTGACCAATCACAGCAGTGAGGGCTCACGGAAAGAAGGGGTTTAGACAGACTGAATTCTCCAACTGCTTCACACGAGTCGTTTACGAATCATTTAGAAATGAGGTAAAGTTAAATTTATTTTAAGAGAAAACTAAAGTGTTTTTTTGACCTTGCATGCATGTAAACCTGTTTTAAGAGACTCATTAAGCAATATTAGCAACCTTTAAAATGGCATAATTGGAAATCTTTAACCATAGTAAATGTGGATTCGCTAAAGTGATGGTTACGTATTTGGGAAAGGTAGGGGGGCAAGGTCAAGTCAAATCTGTGAGTGCTAAGGTTGAAGCTATCGCAGAGTTCCCTTCACCTACCAACAAACGTGAAATACGACGTTTTTTAGGAATGACCGGGTATTACAGGGGGTTTTGTAAGAACTTCGCCACAGTGGTTGCACCCCTTACCGATCTCCTAAGCACTGACCGCAAATTCACCTGGGATGAAAAATGTGAGTCTGCCTTTTGCTCTGCCAAAGACTTGCTGTGGAATGCTCCAATATTATCTGCTCCGAAATTCGATTTGTCCTTTACACTTCATGTTGACGCTAGTGCTCGTGGCGCTGGTGCAGTGCTGATGCAGCCCGATGATGATGACATTGAACATCCTGTCAGTTACTTTTCAAAAAAGTTCACCAAGTGTCAGCAAAATTATAGTACCATCGAAAAAGAGGCATTAGCCTTACTTCTAGCCCTCCAACATTTTGAAGTGTACCTAAGTTCTAGTAACTGAATTATAGTGTACACTGATCATAATCCTTTAACGTATTGAATTTGTATTTGTACTGTATTTTCTTTTCCTTTTTATTTAGTAGGTAAGTTAACGCCGCAAACCCAGTTAGTTTTCCGTTCTGTTTATTTTTTTGGTTGATCCCTTGATCCCTTTCTGATGAGATGCTTCCAATTTTTTTATTGTGAACAATAATAAATCTGTTACTTTTCAGAAGTCTCACTTGTGATTATTGGAGCTATAGGAATATTTTCAGTCCTAAATGAACATTTAGTGGGATTCTTAAGAGTGATTCTGGGATGTTCTTTTTTGGAAAGCTCTCAGTCTATAATTGTCAATAGAAAATATCTTTACCTGATGTAAAATTTGTTATACGGACAAACCACGTCATTATAAACCAGACAGATGACTAATTGATAAAAAAAAAACCTGAAAGTAATCCAGCCTCTTCTTGGAAACAGGCCATAATTATTAGCACTTCCTGCAGTAACTCATTGGTGTAGACTTAAGGCTCATATACAGAAAGAGTTTTTCTTTTTGTGTGTGTGTTGCTCAGTCCATTGTAAACTGATATCAGGCAGCATGTCTGATGTGGACACGTCATAAAGGTTCATAAATGGCTCCCCCTGAAAA
Source organism: Clarias gariepinus (assembly GCF_024256425.1). Lineage (NCBI taxonomy): Eukaryota > Metazoa > Chordata > Actinopteri > Siluriformes > Clariidae > Clarias > Clarias gariepinus. The sequence goes on along the minus strand of NC_071100.1, from coordinate 1,157,935 downwards.
TTACTAAAAAGTGTCTCGCTGAAAAGGTGAATTTTCAGATAGGATCGTATAACACCATTTTTTATAATACTTAATGCTTCTTATCTCATGATTCATGCTTAGATTTTTGTAAATATGCATACCCATTATTTTTTTGTCAAATAGACAGATTTACTTAAATACAATATCATGCCCTTTTATGTTTTAGTGTCTTTATTTTTTCTTTTTTATTTAAATCAATGAGCTTAATTGTCATGTCACTTTTGTTGTTATTTTTTGACAATACATTTTAAAATGAATTATGCAGTGAAGTGGATTGTAAGACTTAGAGAAATAGATCAGCTCCTGCTGAAGAATCACACAACTCTGAACTTTATATCATTATATTGTTGTTATTTATATTTTTCATTTAAATATTTTTATTTAATTACATTCTTATTTTCATATTTTTATTTGAATACTCTCTTTTTATTTTCAGGTCATGAGTGGTTATTCGTACTCCAGCCCAGTAGGGGGCGGAAAAACACCTCACCTGCCTACAAGACAAGCTGAGAAGAAGAGCTGGTTTTCCCGCGTGACCTGCTTTTCATTCTCTACATGTAGCTGTTTCTACCTGCAGTTTCACACAGACTCTTAAACCTGATCGAGTTAAAGTAATACCAGCATTTGGAGAGGATAAACTCACTGATCCTAAGGTAAGTTATAGTCTAAACACTTACTGACTGGATCCTCAGTGGATTCTGGTTCATTTGTAATATGGTGCAGATAAACTCTATATTAATGTGTTTAACTCTACCGCATGACATCGGGTTTGTTTACTATAAACACATATTAACTGTTCCTTTATTAAAATAATGTTTTGAAGACTAGATTTTAAATGATATATGTTTTTTTCCTCAGTAAATGATTGTTTTTTTGTGCGTTTCGTAGGTGTCTCAGATACACTGTGACCATATGATCCCTTCAGCCATCATCTTAAAATATTTTAAATATTTCTTTACTGATCAAAGAATTGCATTTTTAAGATCATAATCATAAGATAAAACTAGAGAAGGTGATGTGGTCCATTATGGACACAGCCACAGGATCCTGAGGTAAGTTGTAGTCAAACTGGTCAGAAAAACGATGTGCACAGATTGACGATTCAAAACGCCTAAAAAAAAACAAACTACAACATGATCTAAGTTAGCCATTTTTAGCCATTAAGGAGCGGTCGGTCAGGGGTGACTCAGTGGTTAAGGCATCGCACTACGGATCAGAGAGTCCTGGGTTCAAACCACCAAGTTGCTTCTGTCGGGCTCTTGAGCAAGGCTCTTAACTCTCAATAGCACAGATTTTTTTTTTATTATTTTTTTGTTAAACAAGTCGCTCTGGATAAGGGCATTGGCTAAATGCTTAAATATAAATACAAGCTTTTGAGTGTTTTGGGATTGTGAGACGACTGTGTAATGTATAATACAAAACTATTCAATTCACTCTCATAAAGTGCAGTGTCACCTAAATCACAATGTGCTTTTGGAGCATATATATATTGTAAAGGAGTGAAGTAGAGCTGCAGCTATTGAATATATTAGTAATCGAGTATTCTACCAAAAATGTAATCGATTAATTGGATAAAATTTACTTTTGCCATAAGTACGGTTTATAATGATTCACCACGGGTTTTTTTCACTGTGAGTACCTTTCCATCTTTCCACGCGAAAAATTAAACGTTTAATTTTTTTTGCCGGTCCTCGCGGAAGCTTGAGCTCCTTACGGAACTTCGCGGAACGTCGGCGGGCAATCGCGGCAACTTACGGTGCCTAACACTGCATCTCGCATAGGTGAGATAGGGGTATTAGGCGCCAATGTTCAGTGAAGTTCTGTAAGGTCCGCCAAAAAATTAAACACGTTTTTAAGGCAGCTTAAACATTATGAAAAGATGGAAACGTAATTACGGTGAATCATGATGCACGGTACTTCTGGCCACCGCACGAAACCGCGTAGGTGAGATAGGGGTGGTAAAAAGTTGACTGAGATGAATTAAGTGCATTACAGTGCCATACATTTTTATTTTAAAGCCTTTTCTCAGATGCGAAAATCGAAGAAAAAAAAAGTTTTTTTAAATGAATTTAAGGATCAAAAAAACTAGGGCACACATTGAAATAAATAATTATACAAAAACACTAAGTTGTGCAACTAAACTTTCAGAACTAAAAGTTTCAAAATCTACACCTCAGGCATAACATGTAAGCCTTTACTGACAATTTCTGTCATTTTCTCTGGCTGGTTTCTTCTACTCTTGGCTCGCTGATAATTTTATCGCTCTCTTCCATTGTGCAGCCCACAACAAAACGGTACATCAAATCAATACACAGCTAACTGTTTGCGTCTCCTTCCGCTTTTTGGATGACTTAAGCGCTTCTTCTTCCTTGGCGTTTACTGGCGGCTTGCATCCGGAAGCGCAGTTCGTCAAAAGCGCGCGGTCAACAAATAATTGCGCAAAAATATAATGCAAGCTTTTAAAAATTTATTAAAAGAAGCTTTGAGGTAGAAGATTTTGCCTCCATCATCTTTTGTAATTGAATGACTCGAGTTACTCAAGTAATCGTTTCAGCCATAGAGTGAAGTTGCGATTAAATGCTGTTATATACAGTGTGTGTATGTATATATAGGTGTGTGTGTGTACACACACATACCAGTAGTGGCCAGTCAATAAGGGGCGCCGCCCCCTTAAAGTTAGGCAGACAAGTGTCTATGTAGGCATGGCAATTTATGAAAAGCATGTGATTTGAGGCTGAGCTCTAATTGGATTTTTTTTTAATCATCCTTGGGGTGAAGCACTGTGCGCCCTGAACCCTCCCACTTTTGTTCTTAGCAAATCAATATTGTTTTTAACTATTTGGCCACATGTGATTCGACCATTCTCAATGAGTCTTATTAGCGATCAGCAGATTGTTAGTTATTGTATTAAATAGTGATTGACGTGGAAGCAGCTAAATATGAGAAATTCTGTAATTTATTTGCTAAAATACCCCTTCACAAGGCGATCGGATGAAGAAAGATAAAGTTAAAGAGCTTGGACCAGATCGACCTGATAGTCCAATTGAGCTGCACTCACGTGATCACGACCGACCTTACACTCAGTGCTTTTCCAGAACTTCTTACGGATATTTACAGGCGATTATTAAAAGTCTTATCTTAATTTTTATTGCGCACCTAACCTTTTTAATTGCCTTGACCAATCTGTTCCTACTGTATCTGACACTTTTATGTTACAGCTCCAACAGACCACAGCGTAAAAAATTACACTCGCCACAACAGTTTCATAAAACATCCGTCGAATGGTGTTACAGACACATTCAATATACAATATACCACCATCTCCTTTGTTTTCCTGATGTTGGGTTGTAGGTGATTACGCTCAAACCAGACAATGTAGGTTTTCTTTCCCCAATTTAATTTATATAGCTTTCACGATAGTCATATAGTTCAGTATAACAGGAGATAGGTTTAAGTTAACATGGAGTCCAGTTCGGCAGCATGTATAGCTTCAAACCACTACAAAACAGAATCCAGCTGAAGCTGGACCTTCTCTGACCTTCTCAGGATCCTCGCAGGGTTGGCCTCTGTCTACTGAAGCTGAAACAATCTTCAGATGTCTCTAGATGGGTAGAAAAAGAAAGAACAGGTGGAAAAAATTAGATGATTAAGAATAAAAATAAGTGCATTTAGATGTAGTTTGTGCAGGGGTTAAAACACAAACATATAGTAAAATGTAGTACAATCAGGTTACTTGGTTAGAAATAACTGTTGTATAAGATATCACAATGGAAAGATTAGAAAAATTACTTAAACATGGATTATTTGTTTAGAACAGTGCATTCTTCACCGTTTTATTCTTTTTATACTATAGCAGTTTGGTCCATCACTAAGCCACAGTTTGCAACCAGAATATAAACTTAACTAGGGCTGCAACAACTAATCGATAAAATCGATAATTATCGATAATGAAATTCGTTGTCAACGAATGCCGTTATCGATTAGTTGGGCTGCGCACGTTACTGAGAAGCGCGACCCCAAGATGCACAAATACACACAGCCGCTCGCGCGATGGAGGTTACAGAAACGCCGGCAGGAAAAAGCGCGCGCCCCGAGTCCTCCAGGGTCCGGGAGTGATTTACATTAAACGCCTCTAAGAAGACGGTAACCTGCACGCTATGCAAGACCGAGCTGTCACGGCATGTCATGCACTAACACTTAAAGAGAAAACGTGTTGGTGTTACGGATAGCGAAACGTCAGCAGGGTCAGTAAAAACTGTATGTCTATCGTGTAAAAGTTGTATAGTTTAAGTGCTTTTAGTTTAAACTGTTTGTTAACTTCGGGACAGTCGCGCTAGATCTGTTCACGCGCTACTCGCGAGCATCACATTGCGCAATCACCTCACGAGCAATAGTGATTAGTTACATGGCGCTATTTTAGATCAGCTTAATTTACACGGTGTGAATAACAGTAGAATATTACATTTAGTGATTGTTGTGATTTTCAGCGAATGCAAATAATAGTACATTTGTGACTATTAGCTTTTTGCATTTATACAGTTTTTTTTATAGTCCACTACAAAGTTAACTTGTAATTTACTGTGGTTTTACTTATGCATACATCATTTTATTATACAAAATTACATTATTTTAGCTGTTTGTCTTATCAACTGAATATATCAGTGTATTTTTTTTATATATATATATACTGTATATATTATATACTACATTTCATTTAAGGTTTAAAATGTCCAAATTAAATATTATTAACTCTATATGTGGCTTTTGCATTTTTTAAAGTTTATTTTTATACATAAATAATACCCTGATTTATGTTTTTTTAAAATAGTTATAAGCGAAATATCTAATGAAAGAAGCGGTTAGGTTTTATCCGATTAATCGAAAATATAATCGCCCAACTAATCGATTATCAAAATAATCGTTAGTTGCAGCCCTAAACTTAACAAGTAAAACATTAATAAAATGTAGAAAAATTAAGAAAAAATGAGAAGCAGAAGTAAAAATGGCTTTTCTTATGTGCAGAATAAGTAAAGTACATGTTTCGCTCTCTGTTAGGTTTAAAATGAAGAAGAATTTTGTCTAAGTTTTAAGCTAAGAGAAGAACATTTATTTCTTGTTGTGTTCTCCGTACATTGATCCACTTACCGGTCTGGGCCCGATCGACCGGGAGAGAAAACCACACACACATACGCAGGCATGATGTCTGAAGATCTCTGTTTATTCTCAGCAAAGAGAGCACATTTAAACGGTGCTGTGTCCCGAACATCAAAAGAACCAGACATTAACATGTCAATCATAGAGGGACCCGGAGACAGACAGGAGAGAGGAGATACATTTACATTCTCCTGATTAAATAAGAGTTCTAGCAGTGGCAAGGAAAAACTCCCTGAGATGATAATAGGAAGAAACCTTGAGAGGAACCAGACTCAACAGGGAACCCATCCTCATTTGGGTGAAACAGAAAGCAGTAAATGATCTGCTTTTATACAGTGTGTAGGGTGGGAGGCAGTTCAGCTATAATAGCTGATGTTAATTGATGTTAATATGGAGTCCAGGTAGTTATTGAAGACCCAGGTAGACTTGTAAGAAGTTCCAGTCATGAACTATCGAACTGTCAAGTCCCCAGAGAAACAGTTGCCAACACCAGTCAAGGCCAGAACCATTTTCTAGGTAGAGAGAATCATCCCCAGACACCAGACGCATCCCAGAGAGACACACGGGGCATCCATGTGACGAGATCTTCAGCCAGAAGCGGGGCACCAGGATGGGTCAGACAGGTCCGGAGGGCAGAGGGAGTCTGGATCACTGGCAGCTCAGGAACGACATGTGTAGCTCGACAGAGAGAGAGAGAAAGAGTGAAAGGGGGAGACAGGAGGAGAGAGGAAAAAGAAAGAGGGGGGGAAGAGAAGAAGAGGAGAGATGGCAGTTAGGTATGGTCACAGTCACACAGTGTATAATGTGAATGTATATTAACTGTAGAGTGCAAGCAGAGACTCCGGCAGGACTAACTATGACAGCATAACTAAAAGGGAGAGCCAGAAGGAAACACAAACATGAGGGCTTCCTGACATGTAAAGCAAACAATCACCTCACCGTCAGCAAACCTGAGTGATCAATGAGAGTGAGGAAGACAGCATCCAAACATACCAGTTCACCATAATACTCTACGTCCATGAGTCCCCCAGATCTGCTCCTTTTCCTATGGCAAATCTATTTATAAAAATGCTTGGCTAAATAAATAGGTTTTTAGCCTGGACTTTAACACTGAGACTGTGTCCGAGTCCCGAACACTATTTGGAAGACTATTCCATAACTTTGGGGCTTTGTAAAAAAAAAGCTCTGCCCCCAGCTGTATTTTTCATAATACGCGGTACTGACAAGCAGCCTGCATCCTTTGATCGAAGTAGGCGTGGCGGATCGTAAGACACTAGCAGTTCGCTCAGGTACTGCGGCGCAAGACCATTTAATGCTTTATATGTCAAGAGTAGTATTTTAAAATCAATGCGAAATTTCACAGGGAGCCAATGGAGTGAAGATAAGATAGGGGTGAGGTGCTCATATCTTCTGGTTCTGGTGAGGACTCTCGCTGCTGCATTTTGGACTAGCTGAAGCTTATTTATGCATCTAGCTGAACAACCAGACAGTAAGGCATTACAATAGTCCAACCTAGAGGTGATAAAAGCATTAACTAGTTTTTCTGCGTCGTTTAGCGACAATAAATTTCTTATTCTGGCAATATTTCTGAGGTGAAAGAATGCTATCCTGGTAATATTATCTACATGTGCTTCAAATAAAAGGCTGGAATCAATAATCACACCAAGGTCTTTCACTGTTGCATTTGATGGAACAGAAAGGCCATCTAAAGTTACGGTGTGATCTAAAATTTTACTCCTAGCTGTATGCGGTCCTATGACTAGAACTTCTGTCTTATCCGGATTGGGCAGAAGGAAGTTAATTAGCATCCAATTTCTTATGTCCTGCACACATTGCTCAATTTTAGTAAGCTGTTTTTTCTCATCAGGTTTTGCTGAGACATATAACTGTGTATCGTCAGCATAACAATGAAAACTAATACCATGCTTACGGATTATGTTGCCCAGAGGAAGCATGTAAAGGGAAAAAAGCAGTGGACCTAAAACTGAACCCTGCGGAACGCCAAACTCCACTAGAGAACATGCAGAATAATCACCATTTAAGTCTACATACTGATAACGATGGGTCAGATAGGATCTGAGCCAGGAGAGGGCTGTACCCTTAATTCCCACTACATTTTCTAATCTGTGAAGAAGAATAGCGTGATCAACGGTGTCAAAAGCTGCACTGAGGTCAAGTAGTACAAGCATAGTTACACAACCCTGATCAGAGGCCAATAGAATGTCATTTACTACTTTAACGAGCGCTGTCTCTGTACTGTGATGAGGCCTAAATCCTGACTGATACAGTTCATGTATGCCATTTCTATGTATATATGAGCATAGCTGCTCCGCTACTATCTTTTCCAGAATCTTAGAGATAAAGGGGAGGTTTGATATTGGTCTGTAACTGGACAGCTGACAGGGGTCGAGGTCAGGTTTCTTAATTATTGGTTTGATAACTGCTAATTTAAAAGATTTTGGAACATATCCAATGCTGAGTGAAGAATTAATTATTCTTAACAGGGGTTCTGTTATTGCTGGTACTATCTGTTTAAGAAAATGTGTCGGACCAGGATCTAATATACAGGTTGATGAATTTTGAAGAAGAGATGAGTGAAATTAGTTCATTCTCTTCAAGGGGAGTAAAGTATTCTAGGTTCTGATCTGACATGGCTAGATTAACATCTGCATCAATTACATTGTTTGGTTTCAAAACCTCAATTTTATGCCTAATATTTACAATTTTATTATTAAAAAAGTTCATGAAGTCCTCACTATTGCATGATGATGTTGTGGAGATTTCTGCAGTGGTCTTATTTCTGGTTAATTTGACTACAGCATTAAATAAGAATCTAGGATTATTTTTGTTATTTTCTATAAGAGTGGAGAGATATGTTGATCTAGCTACACTAAGAGCTTTTCTATAGTTCAGGATGCTCTCCTTCCATGCTATTTGAAATACTAGTAATTTAGTTTGACGCCATTTACGTTCTAATTTCCGAGCGGTCTGTTTTAAAGTGCGCGTGTGATCGTTATACCAGGGAGCAAGTTTCTTATCTCTAATAATTTTTCTTTTGACTGGAGCTACATTATCTAAGGTATAGCGAAATGTCGACTCTAAATATTCAGTCGCCTGATCGAGTTCTGTGGGGTCAGACGGTGATCTAATCGAAGTTGGGAACTCTGGGAGATTACTGATAAAACTCTGTTTGGTAGTTGATGTGAATGTACGTTTCATACGGTAGCGCGGCGCTGTGCGTACATTATTACTGTGACACACTTGAATTGAGACAAGATAGTGATCTGAGATAACTTCAGATAGTGGTATTGTGAATAAATTTCTTATACTTAATCCAAATAATATTATTAAATCTAAAGTGTGACCTGCTTTATGAGTGGGTCCTACTACACACTGATTTACTCCTACCGAGTCCAGTATAGACATAAATGCAGTTCTCAGAGGGTCTTCTGGGTTTTCAAAATGAATATTCAAATCTCCAGCAATTAACACTTTGTCTTCAGAAACGACTAGATTTGAAAGGAAATCTGCAAATTCACTAAGAAATTCCGAGTACGGCCCTGGAGGTCTGTAAATGACAATTAGCGGGATCGACTGAGCTGACTTAATATAGTTAAATACACTTATGTTACTATAAAGAATTTCAAATGAATTAAATTTGTGTCCGTGTTTTTGTACAATAGTCAAATTATCGTTGTGAATAACTGCGCCGCCTCCTCCTCTACCAGTTAACCGAGGCTGGTGTATGTAGCTGTATCCAGGAGGACTAGCTTCATTTAGAGCTACATACTCGTCCTGTTTAATCCAGGTTTCTGTTAAACAGAGTAAATTAAACTCCTGATCTGTAATAATTTCATTAACTATAACTGCTTTAGATGCGAGAGATCTAATATTTAACAGAATAAGAAATAAACAATGCTGCAGGCTCTGTGTAAAGACAGTTACATTAAATATGAAGCTATAGGCTACAATATAATTTACAAACTAGAAAAACACTTCACAATTTAAAATAACTGCCTTTAACAACTCAATAGTTTAGAAAAAATCATGTACAAAAATTAATTCTTTTAATTTTTAATTAAATCATTCACATTGGATATGAACATTAACTATACACTACAAATGAGAACTTTACCAAATAGAAATCTAGATGAGGTTTGACATACCTGTACGCAAGTATACACACGTACTTATAATGCTTTTAACTCTGTTAAATGCTGTTTAATGTTGTATTCTTTTTGCACAGCCGCGGCTTGTGAGCAGATTAAACATACCGGCTTGCCGTTGACCTCACAGAAGAAATACTTCTCTTTCCATTTCTCCAGAAACATCCGCCCTTCCAGATCAATTTTTCTTTTTTTCTTTTATCATTGTGAATAACTGCGACGCCTCCTCCTCTACCAGTTAACCGAGGCTGGTGTATGTAGCTGTATCCAGGAGGACTAGCTTCATTTAGAGCTACATACTCGTCCTGTTTAATCCAGGTTTCTGTTAAACAGAGTATATCAAACTCCTGATTTGTGATAATTTCATTAACTATAACTGCTTTAGATGCGAGAGATCTAATATTTAACAGTCCTAGCTTCAGATCAGAGGTGCCGGCTGCGCATTCAGTCTGATCCAAGTTTGTGGTCTTTATGTTAATTAAATTACTAAAACAGACTTTCTGAGTCTTTTCAAATTTGATTTTAGCTCGGGGAACAGACACAGTCTCAATAGAGTGAACCCTGAGTGACGACTCTATGCAGCTAGCAGACGGTTGGTTTAGCCTGTCTGTCTGCTCCCTGGCCTGGGCTCTGGATTGTCACCGATTAACTAGGCCTTTTCTAAGACTATGAGCTATACTACAAGAAATGAGAGCAGCACCTTCCCGAGTGGGATGGACACCGTCCCGCCCTAACAGGCCAGCTTTGCCCTCAAAGGTCTTCCAATTATCAATGAAGCCCACGTTGTTTTCGGAGCACCACCTGGACATCCAGCGGTTCAGCGACCATAACCTGCTGTAAGTTATGTCACCACGTCTCATTGGGATGGGACCAGAGCATACTACTCCATCGGACATCGCCTTCGCTAATTTAAACACCTCTATAAAGTTATTCTTACTAACCTCTGACTGACGAAGGCGTATATCGTTAGCTCCAGCATGTACTACTATCTTGGAGAACCTGTGCTGTCCTAGAGCCCTAAGATTACCTGCTATGTCAGGTGCTCTGGCTCCCGGGACCTAACCACTGCCGCTGGCGCCCCTAAACGTCTAGCTAATTTCACGTGTCTCATTATAGAGTCTCCTATAACCAGAGCTCTTTCAGGTTTCTCAGCGGGTGCATCACTGAGGAGAGCAAACCTGTTGGACACGTGAAGCGCAGAAGAGGTGTGCTCCGGTGGGCTAGCCTTAGCGTTAGCTTTGGCTGAACGAGTATGCCGCCGAGTCGTCACCCACTCGCCCCGCTGTGAGGGCTCTAATGCCGGAGTCGGGGGCTGGTTATCTCCGCCTATGGCAGAGACTGTCCACTACAGGAATAACACTGCTCTTACACTCTCTAACCCTCTCTAAAGTCTGGATGCGCTCCTCTAACGCTGATATCTTCTCCGTCAGAGTGCTCACTAACACACACCTATCACAAATAAAATTATTACTAACGACGGAGGAAGAATGTCTAAACATCCTGCACTCCACACACTGAACGAGCTGAATGTTAGACATGATAACGTACCTGAGTCGGAGTTGTAGTTGTTTGGAGCTGAATTCCGTTTGTTGTTTTTAGACAAAGAAACTCGCGCGTTCTCCAAAAAGCGCAGAAAAAGGCGAAGCCAAATAGTGTGAGATGTAAAAACTAGTTGCTATTAATATTATTATTGTATAAATGGAAAAAAAAGTATGTAATTTAAACGCTAACACAAACGCAAAATTTCGCGGCAACGATACGAAAACAGGAAGCCAGGATACAGGGTACAGGATATAAAAGGTACACAGAAGGCATAAGAAAGCACAGTAAGGGGTCGGTTCTCAGAGCACAGGAATCTTCTTATTAGATTACAGTGTCTTTCAATATTATAAAACCTTACACTCTCGGAAAGCATCAATTTAATTATTCATTTATTTTTTTAAAAAAAGGTGTCGATGCAAATGTAAAAACAATACAGGGACAAAACAAATAGTTAATTGTGATGTATTGGGACAATGTTTGCATAATAGGATTCCATTTTTTTCCCCCCAACAGATAAGGAACATGATGCCCTCAAGCATCTCCAGCAGTCATCAAATGACTCTTGGCATTCTTATTTTTGCGATGAGACAAGAACCAGTGCAGACAGGCCTTATTCAATCCTTAGAGCCCGGACAAAGTTTTACTCAAGTGAATGCACCCTCAGCACACCAGCTTAATCAAGAACCAGATAAACCACATCAATGCACACAGTGTGGAAAGAGCTTCCTTTACAGATGTAGACTCCAGCGACATCAGAGCATCCACTCAGGAGAGAAGCCGTATCAGTGCACACAGTGTGGAAAGACTTTTACTCAGCAGAAATCTCTCAGCATACACCAACACGTTCACGACGAAAAGAAGCCGTATCCGTGCTCACATTGTGGCAAGATTTTCATTCGTGAACGTTGTCTCCTGCGACATCAGCGTGTTCACGAAGAAGAAAAGCCGCATCACTGCTCACAATGTGGAAAGAGTTTTGCTCAGAAGCAATCTCTTCAAAAACACAGATGCATTCAAACAGAAGAGAAGCATCGGTGCTCACAGTGTGGAAAGGTTTTCATTTACAAATCTACTCTCCAGCGGCATGAGCGCATTCACACAGGAGAGAAGCCATATCATAAGTGCTCGCAGTGTGGAAAGAGGTTTATTTATCGAAGTTCTCTCCGACAACACCAGTGCATAGACGAGGCAAATGAGCCGTTTCAGTGCTCACAGTGTGGAAAGTGTTTTTATAACAGGAGTCGTCTCAAGCGCCACTTGACAGTTCACACAGAAGAGAAGCCGTTTAGTTGCTTAAAATGTGCAAAGGGTTTCAGTTCCAAATATCTCCTGCAGTGCCATGAGCATGTTCACACAGGAGAGAAGCCATATCACTGCTCGCTTTGTGGCAAGAGTTTTACTCGAAAGAGGTGTCTCATGGTCCATCAGCGCATTCACACTGGAGAAAAGCCTTACACATGCACACAATGTGGAAAGTGTTTTAACGGACAAAGTACTCTCAAGACACATCAGCGCATTCACACTGGAGAAAAACCCTATCACTGCTCAGAGTGTGGGAAGAGTTTCAGGCAAAAGGGTACTCTTCGATATCACAAGTACGTTCACACCGGAGAGAGGCCTTACATTTGCTCACAGTGTGGAAGGAGTTTTATTTGCCAAGGTGCTCTCAATGTACACCAGCGCATTCACACAGGAGTGAGACCTTATCACTGCCCAGAGTGTGGGAAGAGTTTTATTCGATTAGCTGAGCTTACAAGACACCAGATCATCCACACAAAGTCGAACAAAAATTGATGGAGCTTACACTCTTGTTACAGAACCTGTATTAGTGCTGACGGTGTGGACAAGGATTTACAGTATATATTAAACAGAGGTTTACTTAAGTACAATAAATAAGTACATAAGCAATTTAAATGTGATTGAACTGTAGATTTTCAGCTGTATTTCAAGATGTTTAACCAATATATTGTATTATGGTTTAGTATACATTTTATTATTTTTTTCAACAGCCTCTCAATTTTCAACAGGTTTGAAAGTATCTAGACATAGTAATAAAAGCATAGATATTTTTATTATTTAGGACATTTTGAGTCAAAAGCTTTGCAGTGAATTCCTACTCGAAATCATGGACATGAAGGGCTTTAACAAAATATTGCCCTAACTACTGTAGTTAGGCGTTAACTAGTCTACGTCCCTCCACTTCCAAGGATCCAAAGGATTAAGTAACACTAATAGTAACATATAAAATATGACATACAGTATTATGTAGACATAATACATCTGAGCATTTGAGGGTTAAGGGGCTTGCTCAAAGTCCCAAGAGGGGCAACTTGGTGGTGGTGGGGGTTTGAACTAGGGATCTTCCAGACCATAGTCCAGTAGATCTTAAGTACTGAGCTTTGAGTTTGGTCTTTAGCAAGTGAAAAGCAGCTCAGGGTGGTTGAGATCAGGTGTCTGACTCTGCCCTTTTTATAACATCATTATTATTATTGTTTTTTAATAATCAGCATTTGACTGAATCTGAGCAGAAAGTAGATTCAGTCTATACACTTCAGAATTCATTTTGCTGCTTCTATCAGCAGGCACATCACCAGTAAGACTCTCTGCAGCCAGATACGTCACTGCCGTAAAACTACCTCCACCATGTTTGTTGATGATCATGAACGTCCATCATTCTGCTACAAGTTTGCCTTATATTAGAACTTTTTTTTTTAAGTTTTGGTGAGATTTCCAATGCCTTTGGTGCAATGAACATATAACAACAAAAAAAAAAAACTAATTTGCTGACCTTTTTGAACTTGTTTTAGTTTTTATCAAGCGTGCTTTACACTGGATTAATTCAATTCAATTCAATTCAATTTTATTTATATAGCGCTTTTAACAATGGTCATTGTCCCAAAGCAGCTTCACAAAAAAAAAAAAATTTAATTAAATTGCGTTAAAATACCTGACATTCCCCATCAGTTAATCAAATGACAAATAAAAGAGACAAAACATTTTCAGCTGCACAAAGTTATTAAATTTCACTTTTAGTAATGTATAAAAGAATGAGGAATGATTGAAATGGTCATAATAGTGTTGCTGAGGTAAAAAAAAAAAATATATATATATATATATATATATATATATATATAGCCTAACATTGATCTACAATAAAATGCATTTACACTAAATGGAATATCAAAATATAGAAATACATGAGAATATTTACAAAGATGTTAAAATGTTTGCATTGGGTTTAATTATGCATTAAACAAAATCATTTAACATGTTTAAATTAATGGCAAAATTTTAGTGTGAGCTGAATAAAAATCAATTGTAACAGTTGGTCTATTTAGCATAAAATAGAAAGGGTATATCAAAGTATATTTTGGATCAATAAAGTATCTATCTATATAAAACCTTAATTTCCTAGTTAAATGTAATTTATTCAATAAATAAACATATCAATATATATGTATATGAAAGCCAAACACGGCAGAATATAAATTTTTTATCTGAATTTGAGAATCAATTTTAACACAAAACAACGTATCATGATTCATAAAAACACTCATAAGCTATTAAGTTACATTAAAAGACTCACAGCGCTGCACTCAATTTTTTACTATTAGTCTCTTCACAGTACTAATCTAAATCCTTATAGAGCGAAGTGGATTGTATGGGTGACATCTCTCTAGAGAGAGTGCATGTGGATTGTATGGGTGACTAACCAGAGAGAGTGCATGTAAAGTAGAAGTGTTACCATCATCCAGTCCAGTAGGTGGTGGATAAACATCTCACCACAGGACAAAGGAGAAGAAGAAGTAGTTGTTTGGCCGCATGGACTGGTTTTTTATCCAGCCAAGCTAAAACAATCTCTACATGTAGCTGTTTCTACCTACAGTTTTACAGCGACTGGTAAATTTAACTGAGTTAAACTAATAACAGCATTTGGAGAGGATAAACTCACTAATCCTGAGGTAAGTTATAGTCTTAACAGTTACTGACTGGATCCTAAATGGATCTCTGGCTCCTATGTAATAGTGTTCGTATTTTAATGTTCTTATCTTTGGTAATTAGTTAGCTAATAAGTTATATTATAGGTATGTTAAATTAAAAATGTAAAATATGGATAGTAGTAGTATATAGAGTAGTTTTACACTTTTTGCGGTACTCTGTAGCCAAAAGGTGAGGAGAATAAACCATGGAGGTGGTACACAGTCCTGACAAACATATGCTCAGTTAACCTAAAAAAGTTTTTAATTATTAGCAGTGCTATGTAGTCAAATGCTATGAGAATAAACCATGAAGGTGGTGGAGACTTTATGTTTCTCTTTATGTTACCAATTATCCAGCTTTTGCAATTAGCCCCGACACCCTAGCTAACGAACAAACTATAAAACCTTCTGAGGTTGAATCCCAAATAGAGTAATACAGTTGCAAGCAACAATGAGCGGGCCCAAGCACCCTGAGCCATCGCCACCCGGGTGCACCAGAAAGATAGTGGCCAATTGGGCGCATGCATTTAAAGGGGATATCCCAATACTATTATGGCATAATTTTATGTTTGGACCTCCAAAAAGCCCAGAGGCTGGAAAAAAACATTACACTATGGTGTAACAGAATATAATGTAAGTGCCCTTGCCACCACAGGGGCCTAAACTCTCAGCCATCCTAATGGCAGCAGATCAAATCAAACCAAATCAACTTCCAACCTGTCTGTTGATTTTCATGACTTTTTGAACATTAAGCCGTGCGTATATACATGCGAGTGTGCATAAGCTATGCAGCAATTTTTTTTTTATATAATTTCCATGATAGAGTTAAATTTTGTTCCCTCTTACAATAGATAAGAACATGATGCCTGCAGGAGACTCCAGCAGTCATCAAATGACTATTGGCATTCTTATTTTTGCGATGAGACAAGAACCAGTGCAGACAGGCCTTATTCACTTCTTAGAGCCCGGACAAAGTTTTACTCAAGTAAATGCACCCTCAGCAAACCAGCTCAATCATGAACCAGACAAACCACATCAGTGCACACAGTGTGGAAAGAGGTTCCTTTACAGATGTAGACTCCAGCGACATCAGCGCATTCACTCAGGAGAGAAGCCGTATCAGTGCACACAATGTGGAAAGAGTTTTACTCATCAGAGTTCCCTCCAGAAACATAGAAACGTTCACGCAGAAAAGAAGCCGTATCTCTGCTCAATATGTGGCAAGATTTTCATTTACAAACGTCGTCTCCTGCAACATCAGCGTGTTCACGAAAGAGAGAAGCCGTGTCACTGTTCACGATGTGGAAAACGTTTTACTCGAGAGAGTTCTATCCAACACCACCGGTGCATTCAGACAGAAAAGAAGCCATATCAGTGCTCACAATGTGGAAGGAGTTTCCTTTATGGATGTCTTCTTAAGCGACATCAGCTTATTCACACCAGAGAGAAGCCGTATCAGTGCTCACAGTGTGGAAAGAGTTTTGCTCAGCGGAGTTCCCTCCTACAACATCAGTGCATTAAAAAAGAGAAGAAGTTGTATCAATGCTCACAATGTGGAAAGGATTTTCCTTACAGATGTCGTCTCCTACAACATCAGCGTGTTCACACAGAAAAGAAGCTGCATCACTGCTCACAGTGTGGAAAGAGTTTTGCTCAGCAGAGATCGCTCCAAAACCACAGATGCATTCTGACAGAAGAGAAGCCGCATCGGTGCTCACAGTGTGGAAAGGTTTTCATTTACAAATCTACTCTCCAGCGGCATGAGCGCATTCACACAGGAGAGAAGCCATACCAGTGCTCGCAGTGTGGAAAGTGTTTTGCTCAGCTGAGTTCTCTCCAACAACACCAGTGTGTTAATACTGATAATAAGCCGTTTCAGTGCTCACATTGTGGAAAGTGTTTCCCTTACAGATGTCTTCTTAAGCGCCACCTGCCGGTTCACACAGAAGAGAAGCCGTATCAGTGCTCACAGTGTGGAAAAGGTTTCGGTTTCAAATATCTTCTGCAGTGCCATGAGCATGTTCACACAGGAGAGAAGCTGTATCACTGCTCGCTTTGTGGCAAGAGTTTTTCTCAAAAGGCAAATCTCAAAGCCCATCAGCGCATTCACACTGGAGAAAAGCCTTACACATGCTCACAATGTGGAAAGTGTTTCAACGGACAAAGTACTCTCAAGGCACATCAGCGCATTCACACTGGAGAAAAACCTTATCACTGCTCAGAGTGTGGGAAGAGTTTCAGACGAAAGGGTGCTCTTCAACATCACAAGCGCGTTCACACCGGAGAGAGGCCTTACATCTGCTCACAGTGTGGAAAGAGTTTTATTTGCCAAACTTCTCTCAAAGTACACCAGCGCATTCACACAGGAGTGAAACCGTATTACTGCTCAGAGTGTGGGAAGAGTTTTATTCAATCATGTCAGCTTAGAAGACACCAGATCATCCACACAAAGAACAGCAAAAATTAATGGAGCTTACACTCTCTTTATAGTACCTGTATTAGTGCTGACAGTGTGGACACTGAATTATATATTAAACAGAAAAGTACTATAAATAGTAGGCCTTTAACAAAATATTGTATTAAACAATTTAGAATTTTTGCATATTCTTTCACCTATACCCTCCCCTTTCGAAGAATCAAGTAAGACTAATAGTAACATAATAAAATACTAACATAATAATAAATTAATAAGGTATTAAGATCATTTTAGTACTTGGCTGCACATCTCTGAAGTCTGGAACCCATGGACATTACCACATGCTGCAGTTGTGTATACATGGCATTTATGCATTTGGCAGATGCTCTCATCTAGAGTAACTTCCATTTTTATCTCATTACATGTCTGAGCAGTTGAGGGTTTGAACCTGGGACCTTCCAGACCGTAGTCCAAAGCTACCTCTGCCGCTCAGGTTTGTAGGACTTCCTGCCTTGAGTTTGGTCTTAAATAAGTGAAAAACAGCTCAATTGAGTTGAGGTCAGGTGACTGACTTGTTCATTCTAGAGCATCCCAGTTTTTTTGGATCTGGTTTCTTTTAGGCTACATTTTGGTTTGTTATCCATCTGAAGCGCTCTCACTCTTATAAGGTTTTTTTTTAACGCCATTTGGCTGAATCTGAGCAGAAAGTAGATCCAGTCTATACACTCAAGAATTCATCCTGTTGCTTCTATTAGCAGTTACATCACCAGTAATTTCCATGAGAATTATCCTCTGCAGCCATACATGCCAATGCCATTCAACCTGTTTGATGATGAACGTCCATTATTCTAGTACAAGTTTGCATTCTATCAGAACTGGACAGGTTTTTTGTTTGTTTGTTTAGGTGAGATTTTTAATGGTGGTACGGTGGCTTAGTGGATAGCGCTGTTGCCTGGCACCTACAGGGTCTAGGTTCAATTCCCGCCTTTGTGTGCAGAGGGTTTTCTCTTTCCATGCTTTGTCAGCTTCCTCCCACAGTCCAAAGACATGCAGATTAGACTAATTGACATTCCCAAATTGCCGGTTGTGTGTGTGTGTGTGCCCTGTGAGGGATTCTCACCCCATCCAGAGTGTACCCTCCTCCAGGTCCCCCGCGACCCTGAATACAGGATTAAGTGGTACAGACGGTGAGTGAGTGAGGCTCCCAATAAATTTTTTTGCAATGAACATATACGGTAACTAAAATTTTTGTTTGTTTTTTAAATTGAAATGAGTTGTTGTGTTTTCTGATCTTTTTATTTTCATCAAGTTTTCTTAACAATAGACTAAGTATAATGTGTCTATATATGCATGTACTAATTTATATACAGTATGTAGTGAACTTTATCCGTTGTTCTAAAGTAGCTTTACATAAACCCAAGTCTGGTTTTAGATCCATAATGAACAAGCTAGAGGACAAAGTGTAGAAGAAAAACCAAAAAGAGGAGGTAAAACCTTAGGTAAACCTCCAATCAATTAATCAATCAACCAACAAATAAACGGACAAAACATTTTCAGCTGCATGAAGGCATGACATTTCACTTTTAATCATACATGTTAATATATAAATAATGCATTTACACTAAATTGTGAGTGAGTGAAAGTGAGGAAGATGCACAGGGTCTGAAACCAATTCAAATTTTATTTGTCACATACAGTCAGAAACATATCATTAAGCTAAGGAAAATGTAAATGAAATGCATGATATTTACAATGATGTTGACATATTTGCATTGGGTTCAATTATACATTGAAAAAACTGATTTATCCAACATCATATTTAAATTAAGGGAATAATTTCAATGCCAGATACATAAAAACGTATTGTTACAGTAACAGTATGTTTTGGTTGAACTCATAAAATAGAAATAAGTATTTCAAAGTATATTTTGGATCAATAAATTAGCTATCGTTCTATCTAGATAAAAACTCAACTAGTTGAATTAATTTTGTTAAGTTATTTGTTAGACATATCAATATAAATCAAAGCCAGAATCAACTTTAACACAAAACAATGTATTATGATTCAGTTACAGTTATTATTCAATTACAATTATTCAGTTTTGCTATTAATCTGTTTACAGTACTAATCTATATCCTTTTTGAGTGAAGTGGATTGTATAGGTGCTGAATCTTTAGAATTACGAGAAAGCACATGAAGAAACTGATGTTTTACCATCATCCAGTCCAGTAGGTGGTGGCTAAACATCTCACTACAATACAAAGGAGAAGAAGATTGTGCTGATTGGACTTCTAGTTATCCAGCTGAGCTAAAACCATCTCTACATGTAGCTGCGTCTACCTTTACCTTTACAGAGACTCTTAAATCTGATCGAGTTAAATTAATAAGGTGGAGAGGATAAACTCACTGATCCTGAGGTTAGTTATAGTCTAAACAGTTACTGACTGGATCCTAAATGCATCTCAGGTTCATCTTTAATAGTGTCTATATAGAAATAAATCTTACACACCTCTTAATCATGAGTAAACAAACCCAGACTCTTTTCATTTATATCAAAAAGTCTTACATGAAGAAAAAATAATTTTGAACACATAATAGTATGAAATGCTGCTTTGTCAAAAATAAATAAATGAATAAAGGGACTAAAACAGGATACGGAGATAATATTATTTATGTCATATCTATGTGTAATGCTATTTGAAGGGTCTGTTGGTCTTTTGGCTGTTCCTGTCAAGGGGTCACCACAGCCTACCATTCTGCTGATTTCTTTTTGGATTTTTTTGCACAACTTGGCACAGGTTTTACACCGGATGCCCTTCCTGACACAACCCTCCCATTTTATTCAGGCTTGGGACTGGCACTGCATCCAGTGGCTGGGGCATTGGCATTGGCTGGGAAACAAACCTGGCCTTCCGCATGGGCCACCAATGAATAGGGCCACCAATGAATAGTTATTTATCAGTACTTTTTTTAATATTGAACAATCCCATACACAGAAAAAGTTTACCTTTCTTCCTTAACATTTAATACCAATAACGTTTTGTCAGTGGACCAGCGATTCATTTCGACTTTTAACACAAGTTCTCGTATCAATTGTTTGGTTTAGTTTTATACACACTATTTTCCAATTAATTTCCTGTAGACCCTCTTTATAGATCTAACCTCCAACCAACAGGTTCTTTGCCAAAAGACATTAAAGCTATATAGAAAAGGTATTACCAGAGACCTAAATATAAGATAGTGGTGTTTGGAAAGCGAATTATTAAATTTGGATGTTATGAAGTGTATTAGTTGTAAATATTTTAAGAAAAAATGTTTTCTGGGAACATAAATGATTGACAAAGGTAAAAAGGTTGGCACTTGTACAAAGGTTCTAAAATTCTAAAACCATCATCTGAGCTTTAATTACAAGAGGTGTCTCTAGAGTCACCAAACTATTCACAATGGAGAGAAGCCATATTACTGCTCACAGTTTGGCAAGAGTTTTAATCATGGGGGTAACAAGTTTTAATTACCAAAGTCGTCTCAGGGTATACCATCACATTCAAACAGGAGAAAAGCCATATTACTGCTCGGAGTGTGGGAAGAGTTTAAGTCAACAGTCTTTATTCCAGTCACACCAGTGTAGTCAAAAAGGAGATAAGCCTTATAGCTGCTTAAATTGTGCAAAGAGTTTTAATTAAAAAGGAAGTCTCAAGTTACACCACCGCATTCACATAGAAGAAAAACCACATTACTGCTCAGAGTATGGGTAGTTTTTACTCAGTCAGGTAATTTTAAAAAAGGTCTTTTACATGAAGAGAAACAGAGCAGGAGAACCCAGTACTGCCAGAGGACCAGGCTGGTACAGAAAGTCATTTTGGGCCATGCTGGGCAGCTTCCATTTTGGACAGCTTCTGGCTGCTGCTGGTGGCAGTTTACTACACCCACACTTTTGGCTACCTGCAACTTGGACAGGAATTTACATGATGCATTTGGGAGTAAATGAACCATTTGGTTCTTGCACTTGAATTGTCTGTTGTTGTCCGTGATGCTTATTCTTCAGGCAATTTTGTCAATATTTATTTCAGTCCTTTTAAGACATCCAAGTGTAAAAACACTGGGTCAACATTTTTTGACAAAAATCTGACATTAAATATTATTTCCCTGTAGTTCACACAATAATTCAGAAAATTATGCTTGTACAGTATATTAATTTTATCACAGTTTATTTTCATTGCAAACTGCATGCAATAATCTTTTCTTTTTTTATAATCTACAAAGTTCAGCATCGTAGACTGAAATTACATGCATGGAACTCTGAAATTAACTAAAATGAATGAACCAGTACAATGTGTTTGTTGATGGAGACTTCAAAGAATCTCTAATAATACAAATTTATTTGCACGTTTTTTTTTCTTGACAGTGGTTGACAATAAACTGGACTGGTCAAGGAACACTAATGCTGCGTACAAAAAAAGGTCAGAGTCGCCTGTACTTTCTCAGGAGACTTAGGTCCTTTAATGTATGCAGAACCATGCTTCAGATTTTCTACCATTCTGTGGTCTCCAGCATTATCTTCTCTGCTGGGGTAGCAGATTAAAATCAGCTGATACCAACAGACTTAACAAGCTCATTAGAAAAGCGGGCTCTGTCATTGGAGTGGAGCTGGAGTCTCTAGTTGAGGTCTGAGGAGGATGCTGAAGAAACTTCTCAGTATCATGGACAATACATCACATCCCCTACATGAGTCACTGATGTCATACAGGAGCACGTTCAGCCACAGACTAAGACTACCAAAGTCTTAAACTGAACGCCACAGGATGTCATTTATACCAGCGGAAATTAAACTCTATAACTTTTCCCCGTTCATTCGGGAGCTGTCATGACAGAATAATCAAAAGAGCTTCATCATGCCCTGATACACTGTGCAATATTATCACAATAACAATATCACAAGCAAAATCACTAATTATGCAATACTATGAGAATCATGCGCAATATCATTACTACTCTATAAGCAATATTAAATATGCAATATCAAATATTATGTGTAATATAAATCCTGGGTATGCACCATATGCATACATGTACATTACACAAAAGAGACAATTCTGCACCTCTTTGTACAGTCTGTAGTTTTTTAGTTTTTTTATATATATTTTTTATTCTATTTATATCTGTTTATTGTCTTTTATTTCTCTCTTTTTTTCCTATTGTCATTTTGTATCTTTTAAATATGCAGCCACTGGAGAAACTATTTTCCTTGGCATTAATATAGACTTATCTGGTTTTGAAATAAGGTGGTAAAGATGAAATTGAAGTGCAAAAATATTGTTAACACATTTTTTCCCTCCACTTTCAAAGAAACAAATAACACTAATAAAAAACTTCCAAATCAAATAATACATATTATGATCCTTTTAATACTTGGCTGCACAACCCTGAGGTCTGGACCCCACCACATTATGAGTTTCCTTCTTGAGCTGCTTTGCCCTTGCTTTATTGCAGCTGCCTTTAGTTGTCTCTTGTTTCTGAGATGGTCTTCAGTAAATGAAAAGCAACTCAGCTTGGTTGAGGTCAGGTGACTGACTTTGGCCCTTTAAGACCATTCCATAGATTATAAACAACATAATCCGATGTATCTACCATAACTTCCATGTCCTTAAATTACATTCTGACTTCTTGATTTTATCTTTTATTTCTGTGCCTTGAGTTCTTTTTGTGATGTGTTTTTGGGTTGTTATCCATGTTTTTGCCCATGACTTAACACTTACTCCAGAATGATATGGTAGACTTTGAAATATGAGCGCTTTCTTGCCTTTACCATATTTTTCTCTTTCCATTATTCTTGTACAAGTTCTAGAATGTTCTAGAATCTTTTAGATGTTTTCTAGCAAACTACTTTGGCCTTTCTGTTTTTGAGTGTTCCCAGTAGTTGGCATGTTGATTTAGTCCAATGATGTCCTCCTTCCCTTGGATCAGCACCTCTTTAGAGTGCATATTGAGTGTTAAACAACTACTAAATGCAAGTAGTCAACTTCAGAGCTTTTATCTCTTTAATTTGTCATGAAATTACAAAGAAGCAGCCAGAACTCACCATTAAACTATTTATCAGGTGTTCAATTACTTTTAAGCCTGTAGAAATTGGGGGACTTTAAAAAGGCTGTAATTTACGAATAGTTTGTGCAAGCTGTTGTTAATTCTAATATGCACTTTAATCCCATCTCGATTGTTTTATTTCATATCTATAAAGGTGGAGTACAGAGGCAATACATACTGTGGGTAGTTTGTTTCCCTTCCTTTACTTTTTTCTTTTTTTTGTTGTAAAAATCAGGGATTATCATTTAATAAGGCATTGTGCATTGTAGTTTATTAAACATGTGTTAAAGTGAAATCATCTTGTAATTAAATTGTGGAATTTATTCTATTAGGAGGCAAAATAAGATAATAATTTAAGGCTTGTAAACCTCATTAGTAATAAATAAATAATAAAAAGCTACTGATATTACTGAAGAACTCTTTATCAGCTGGAAATCTGACATATGAGTTTAAAGGTAGGGTCTATTTTAAAATGATCATTTGTGAAATTTCCGCGCGAGAGTCTCGGGCCGCGTCCCGATCGGCCGGAAGTTCCCTGAGAAGTCCACTACACTGCGCAGGGGTTCAGTCAGGTTTACAGCGCTTCCAAACCGAAGGGAGCGGAACTGCTTATTATTCGTGATAAATATTCGATATTTAAAACGAAACTTCCACAGCAGCGGCGACAAGCACCCGATGTGTGTATGTTACCATGGTTTGTAGAGGGAGGTTTCCTAGGAAGTAGGGAGCACGTGAATGGAACATAGCCCTCCCGTGACTGCGCACGTTCTGCGTCAGTGTGTCACACCCGGGAGGGGCGGGGGGCGGTGGAGGGGATCACACCAGCGGGGCCCCGCGCACAGAGTTATAATGATAAACCCGCCGCGTGCTTTATTTATTCATCCTAAAGCTTTATTTCGGATCTATAATACAACACTAATGGGAACATCATAATGAATATAATCATAAAGAAGAGCACGGTAAGTGTTTAATAATAACAAATAGCTTAAATCACATGTCTGGACTGGGGATAAAAAGAATAGAGATAAATGGACATAACAGACATGTTAGTTGTGTATGTTTAGTAAATACAATATGCACTTTAAATCTTACTGCCATGTGAAAGACTAACAACACCTTTAACATTTAATAATTAATTGTAATATTTTTTAAATTGTAATTAAATTTTTATAACTAAAATTTTACCTTTTCTGTAGAATGACCAGTATATACTGTATAATTTATATATCACACATACAGTAATAATAACAATGTTAGTCATGTCTGAGATTTCCTTGGGAAGATTATCTATATATAGTATTACTTGGTCAGTGTTAATTAAATAATAATATGTAAGATGTAAATGAGAAAGAAGGAAAGTCAAGGTTATCGAAGTGCAGTGATGGTTTTCTTTAATTTGTCTTAAAATGTTATCTGTTCTTCAAGTCAAGAGTATTGACAAATATAATGTGTCTAAAATAATAACACTAAGCATTCTGATCTTCCATGTCTTTATTGAACACATTAATTTAATATTTAAAATGGTAGTGGAAAAAGTAGGTCGACCCCTGGTCATGGAGGAGTTTTAGCCCATTCTTCCTGGCAGAACTGCCTTACCTGTGTCATATTCTTTGGACGTCTCATTGTGTGACTCTCTTGGGTTGAGGTCTGGGCTCTGACTCAGCCACTCCACTTTTGTTTTTCTGTTGTGGACTTGCTCTGGTGTTTTGTGTCACCGGGTTGTTTCTTTCCCTCACTGATGAGTCTTTGTTGTGCCCTTCGGGTCATTTTGGCTGGACGCCTATTATTTGGTAGAGTAGCCACAGTCCCAGAGTGTCTCAATTTGCTGTAGACTGGTGAATATCACATTTACATTTACATTTGGGCATTTGGCAGACGCTCTTATCCAGAGCGACTTACAAAAAGTGCTTTAAAGTTTACATCATTGGATACATACTTACACTGGGTAAACTAGGTTAATAACAAAGTGCCATTAGTCCAACACAACTGGGAAGAGTTTTTTTTGGGGGGAGGGGCAGGAGGGGGGGGGGGTCTCTGCTGTACGGACATCTAGAGGAAGTTCATTCCACCACCCAGGTGCCAGAACAGAAAAGAGCCTGGATGAATGCCGCCCTCGATCCCTGAGAGATGGTGGGATGAGACGAGCAGTGCTGGAGGATCGGAGGGAACGTGGTGCAGTGCGTGGTGTAATTAGTGCAGAGAGGTAAGAGGGTGCTGGGCCATTTTTAGCTTTGTAGGCAAGCATCAGTGTTTTGAATTTGATGCGGGCAGCTACAGGAAGCCAGTGCAGGGAGCGGAGGAGTGGGGTGGTGTGGGAGAACTTGGGGAGGTTAAAAACGAGACGTGCTGCTGCATTCTGGATCAGTTGCAGAGGACGAATCGTGGACAGAGGCAGGCCTGCCAGGAGTGAGTTGCAGTAGTCCAGTCTTGAAATAACAAGGGACTGAACAAGCACCTGAGTAGCCTGTGAAGAAAGAAATGGGCGAATTCTTCTGATATTGTAAAGAAGAAATCGACAAGAGCGAGTAAGTGTAGCGGATGTTCTTCTGCGTTGTGTCTCTCACTTTTCTTTATTTACCTAATTTAGTTTTCCCACAGGACCCAATAATGTTCTTTCCACACAGCTGGTTTTAATCAAAGGAGATTTATTATAATTTAATGTTACTTTTCTGTTCTTTATGCCTGTCTTTCTCTTCTCTATACCTGAATAGTAAGACAAAAAAAATAAACAGGCACTGGTATCAGGATCACTGACTCCGCATTGCCTGTTAACCACACAATATATTAATTATGCCAGGTATGAATAAACAAAGCTTCACTCCTTTATACATTGTCTATGCAACTAAGCACCATGTTCGCCGCTTAGCCACTAACATCTTCCCACACACATGCACGCACGCCCACACACACACACACACACACACACACACGGCATCGCTATTTCACATATTTCAGTATTCACCTATAAACATTACTTAACCTTTGTTTACCACAGTAATAACTTTAACTAGTGGCTAAGTATAACATGACATTCAATAATTCTTAAAATTTGAACACTTCGATATAAAGTAAACACTTAACCACATTCAACATCTAATAGAGCTCATGAAAACCTACTTCTTTCCACTACTACATCCCGGAAAGAGAGTAATCTCCAGCTTTACAGCGAATTTCATCTCTTACTTGTGCAAGACATCAGCTGACATGCATGCTGGGACTGTTACCTTTGCCTAAAATTCCTTTTCAAAATAACAGTCCCTATACCACTAATACACAGAGAAAATAAAGTAAAATTAAATAATTAAAATGCATAATCTGGTGGAACAACATATTCCATGCTACATAAGGTTAGCGATGTGTGGGGAAAATGACAGATGATTGTCCACGGTTACCCCAAGATTGCGGGCAGTGGTTAAAGGAGTGATTTGGTTGTTGTCCAGGGATATCACAAGGTCTTGACATAGGGATGAGTCACAAGGGATAAACAACAGTTCGGTTTTACTAAGATTGTGCTTCAGCTGATGAGCAGCCATCCAGGATGAGATGTCTGCCAGACATGCTGAGATCCAGGTGGAAACCTGAGTGTCAGAGGGAGGAAAGGAGAGAACAAGTTGGGTGTCGTCTGCATAACAAAGGTATGAAAATCCATGCAATGATATGACCTTACCAAGAGACCGGGTATAGAGGGAGAACAGAAGAGGACCAAGTACCGAGCCCTGTGGGACACCAGTAGAGAGTCTACGTGGGGCAGATGTAGATCCCCTCCATGTTACCTCATATGACCTATCTTCTAGGTAAGAAGCAAACCATTGCCACGCTGTTCCACAAATTCCAAGGCTTGTAAGAATAGATAATAGAATCTTGTGGTTCACCGTGTCAAATGCAGCCGACAGGTCCAGGAGGATAAGGACAGATGATAGTTTAGCAGATCTAGCAGCATGGAGCTTCTCAGTGACTGACAGAAGGGCAGTCTCTGTGGAATGTGCCACTTTGAATCCAGATGTGCCACTTTGAATCCAGATGTGCCACTTTGAATCTATTCAATTCAAAGTGAATATCACTTTGTAATCCTTTCCAGTTTTATATAAATCAACAGTTCTTGATCATCTGAAAGCTCTTGATGGTAAAGCATGACTCACATAAAAACCAAGCACAGCATTTATATAATGCATACTAACTTCAACTACAAGAGTTTAACATTTAACTAAGCAGTGCGTATTTCTGTCATAATTATCCATAATTATTTCTAAACAAATGTGGGAGATAATTCTTCCACCTGTTGGTGTTGCTGTTAGTTTAAAATATCAATCAGTTAACAAGTCATTTACAAAGAGAATTAAAGAAGATTACGCCACGCAGAGCTGGATGAAGTAAGTCAGGCTTTTATTGCAGC
This sequence comes from Clarias gariepinus, assembly GCF_024256425.1. Taxonomy (NCBI): domain Eukaryota; kingdom Metazoa; phylum Chordata; class Actinopteri; order Siluriformes; family Clariidae; genus Clarias; species Clarias gariepinus. The sequence continues at coordinate 1,130,181 of NC_071100.1, read as the reverse complement.
AGTAAGAACCCAGGTGAGCCGGACCAGCAATGCTTTGGATCAGATCCCAAGCAGTGCCAAAATCAGACTACCTTCACAGTCAAAATCACGCTTCTTTTATACAGTTTCTGAGAGGGGGGATCTCCAGTCTCCTCCCCTGTACCTTCACCTCTTTTATTTTTTTTATTATTTTTTTTATAATTCTTTTATTTTTTTTATAATTTTGTAATTATAATTACACTTCGGTATTTTTTACTCCTTCCTGCGCTTATCTGACTTCTCCCTGCGCTTATCTCACTCCTCCTACGCTTATTAAGTTCCCATTATAAATCGTTTTCTTTAATATTTATTTTTTATTATCTTTACACTTTTCGTATCTTTTTAATAAAAAAATATAGGGTGCTGCTTGTTTTCAAGGCTTTTTTCTCGTTTTTCTTTGGTTTGTTCTTCATTTCTCAAAGACCAGCCATGGGTAAGCATCTCTTTTGCACTATTTTACTTATTTGCCTTATTTTACCCATTTCAATGTTTCTCATGTATTTTGTTCTATTTTATAGCTAACCGCGACTTCTCCATTGATGATTTTATCCCTTTGGATGATTCAGACAGCCAGGGCAGTCCAGATCGTGTTCCTTCTGAGGACTACAACCCGACTGAACCTGTTATGGATCAGGCCTCCGTGAGTCCTGTCCGAGCTGATTCTGAGTTGTCTGACTCTTTAATGCATTATCTACGAGACAAAGGATTTACCTATGTTAGGAAAGGTGATTCCAAACCTGGTCTTTCTAAAAGACGGCGTTTGGATTTTGAGAGTCCTCACTGTTCTTTTCAGCCAGTGAGGCCAGAGTCTAGTACTCCGGCTCCATCTGTCAGAAAGCCTAGATGGTATGTAAGTATTGGTACCCAAACTGATTTTAAAGTGTCTGTTAGTACACAGACTAACGAGACAGCTACTGTTGGTACTCAAACAGTTTTTCCTCAAGCTCCTGTTCCTTTGTTAAATCGTGGCATTTCTGCTTTTAGTCCTCTCACTGACCTTCCTCTTGGTGTTGTTTTAGCTCAAAGAAGGTTTGATATGTAATTTTATTTTTGTTGATGCTTCACCCTGCCCCCTTATGATTTTGTATTATACGTTGGGCTCCTATACTTTGTATTTTTATATTATCACCATGTAGATACACATTTTTATTCTGTATCTACACTTATTAAACTATATTATTCATAAGACTGGCTCTGTGTCTCTGATTTTTCCCTGTTCTTTGTTTGCTCGTACCAGCCTGTGCCCGTGGCGCCTTGCATATATGCTTTAGGGAACCTCCTGATCCTTTTAAGTTTGGTTTCGAGGACATAATTTATTACATAGGTTACTGTGCACCTCGCTAGCTTCTCTCATTGTCTGTTTTTTTCTATGACCTGGTCTTGCGTTTTTTCTATGTTCCTCTCATTACCTTAGTTTCTGTTTATCTGCATGGGCATTTCTGCTATAATGGTATACTTACAGGCCTTTTATATTTCTGCCTGCATAAATATATATTAATTAAAACATGCTTACATGAATATAAGTTGATTAAAACATGCATACATATTTGATTAAAATATGCTTACACAAACTTAGCAAATAATTTACTCCTACCATAGGATATATAAAATGAATAGTTCAGAGTGTGTCACCTGTAGGATTATAAAGAAACAGCGATGTTTCACTGCCTCCAACCTCTCAAAACTCAACCTGACAGTAAGTGTGTGGGTTATGAGACTGGTGTAAGTGTGTGTGAGTGGGTTTGAAACTAATTCTCTCTCAGGGGTCAGGGGTAGCTCAGTGGTTAAGACATTGGACTACGGTTCGGAAGATCCCAGGTTCAAACCCCACAACCACCAAGTTGCCACTGTTGGGCCCTTGAGCAAGGCCCTTAACCCTCAACTGCTCAGATGTGTAATGAGATAAAAATGTAAGTCGCTCTGGATAAGAGCGTCTGCCAAATGTAAATGTGTGATGTTTGATCATGTAACGTTGCATCTCTCTGAAACTTCTGCGCTCAGTACAGAATGGTTTATATCGGAGGCTGATCACTGGCCACGCCCGGACGAGTCTGATCACTGACCGATCAACTGGTTTACTGGTTCTATTATAAATGTAAAAAAAAGTTTTGGAGTTAGTGTGGAGAAACGTAAATCAGCACACAAAAGAATCGCGATATATTTCAATACTAAATGGTACATTTAATACTTCAATTCAATTTTATTTGTTTGTATGTAATAAGTTTGTATGGAATGTGAATGTGTATGAATCAAAATGATAAGACTGTCCCTGATGAGCGAGCGTTTATTGAGAAAGTTCATGAAGTCCTCACTACTGTATGTTGTTGTTGTAGAGATTTCTGCAGTGCTCTTCTTTATAGTTCATTTTGCTATGGTATTGAATAGAAATCTGGGATTATTTGTGTTAACTCCTATAAGCTTCTATACTGGCATCTTACAGTTTAAATTTCGATTGCTATTATATATATATATATATATATATATATATATATATATATATATAATCGTGCAGCGAGCTGCAAACGTAAATGAATCTTGTTAATCTGTTCCCCTGATGTTACAGTGTTTATGTAGCTGTGTGTTAACTCCTCACCTGTCCTCACCTGTACAGTGCTGCTGGTGGTCGGGTCATGTCTCACACATGGAGTCCCGCTGGGTTCCTCACCAAGTCCTGCTTTTACTCATCATCATCTTAATCACAGGTGGGTGTGATCTCAGTCTCACTGCTCACACTGGGATCAGCTAATAGTCTCTCTTACAGTCTTACAAAGCTCCGTTAAATGTTTCAGGATTCATTTCTATTATGAAAAAAAACAAGTTATTTACATTTGGCAGATGCTCTTATCCAGATGTTTAGCACCACTCTGTAGCACCAATACTAACATTTATTATAATAAGTTTGTGTTAGCTTCTACTGGAAGTGTGCGCATGCTTCACATTTTATTCTGTTTATCTGTTTTTCACTTGCAGGACCCATATCAGCTTTCACCATTGTAAAGGCAAAGTTTAATCAGTCTGCTGCTCTGTCCTGTGGACACAAGTGTCCTGGTTTGGCCAAATGGACTTTGTTCAGTGACCGAGATGATGTATTAGCTGAGTGTAATCAGACATCCTGCAGATCAGTAAAGGAGGGGTTTAAAATGTCACATGATCAGTACCTGAAGGGAGATCTCACCCTCACCGTCACTGCAGCTCATTACAGTATGAGGGGTTTATACACGTGTCAGTGTGATGAGAGAGACGTTAGTGATCTGCATTTCCACATTGAGAGTGAGTGTCTCTACCTGCTCTATATCTTATTAAGCCTAAATCAGTAAGAGATTATGTGTTATATCACATTTACATCCAGTGAAGATGTACAGTAGGGTGTTTCCCCTCCTCAGCCATGAGATCTTCAGTTGAGATGAACTCTGGTGAAAATCTGCTGCTGGATTTGCACATAACAGGCCAAGTAAAGGTGATCTATAAGCCTGGAGAGACATCAGATCCACATGGTGTAGAGATCTGCAGTGTGTATGGAGGATCACTGAACTGTACAGATGAATACACACTGAGAACATCACTCACTAACACACTCCTGACACTGAGAGGAGTAAAGACGAGTGATGGAGGAGGTTACACTGTCAGAGACGCAGAGAATAATGAAGATCTTCATATTTACTCCATATCAGTGAGAGGTACGTATACTGTAGGGTTTATGTTGGCAACGGAAACTTAACGTTTCTCAGAATAAAGTGAATTATAGGAAACATTTTGTTCACATTACAGTTTTATGTTTATGACAAACTGTGAATTTATGAAGATTCTGTTGCAATCATAAACATGTTTTCAATTCCAATCAGTATTTAGTAATGTGATTGTGTGTGTGTGTGTGTGTACAGATATGAGCGCTCCACCACTATGGTTGATTATCCTGATAGTGCTGCTGATGGTGGTGATGATTCTAGTGTTTGTTAGGTCCTGTACAAGAGGAGACAAAGAAATCCTGTAAGTATCAGAGACATGATCAGTGTGATATCAGAGATCACATGACTGTGTGCTGTAACCAGAATAAAATCCTCAGCACATCACCCTGATTAGACACCACTCAGTCACTGCATGGACATTTCCACAGGCGTAATATCATTATTATCTATAGCGGGGTTTCTCAAAGTCCAGATCCAGACCACACGGTGAGTCAATCAGGACAGAGCCCACCTCAAATTCGGAAAACAATAATGCTGTGTAAAACAGTACATGTTTCCTTCTGTAGTGGGCATGAAAGAGTTAATGTGTTCTGCTTATGTCACATGTTCTTGGTGGAGAGTCACGGGTTACGGTGAATTGGGAATATTAATTACCTGTTTAATTAGAGTAGGAGGGGAGAGGGTGTGAGCAGAGACGATGTATTCTTTGTTGACCAACATATTACAACTTTATACAACAAAACTTGATACCATCCGTCCCTACAACAAATCAGAACATGGAAGAGAAGTTTTGCCTCACTGATGTTTTATTGTTGCGTCAGAAATGCTTTGAGTTCTTGTTTTAACTCCAGAGTAGCCGCTACACTTACTTTAAAAAAAAAAACATCTTATACATATTAATAAATAGTTACTTTTGTAGTCTATATTGAGATAAGATAAGGTGGGCTAACAGGCGGTGATTCAAAATTAGCGAGTGAGCTAATTATATATCCGCAATCCTACCTGCACGTGTTCAATATCACGATGATGTCATATTCCAGCCAATCAGAGGTTAGAGAAGGGATCAAAACAGCTGATCAGAACCTGGAGGCGGGTATATTCTGACAACTTGTTTCTGATTGGCTCCTTTGCGTGATCTCTGTGTCGATCAATGTCCATGTTGAACCATAACATGTTCTTTTGTTGTTTACATGTAGCATCTCACATGTTAGTTTATATTGGTATTATCTTTGTCAGCACAAGGTAAACACACATACTCTCTCACACACACACACACACACACACATACACACACACACAGAGCAATAATGTACAGTACACTACTGTGAGAGCAGTGTACAGTTCTATATAACACTGTAAGATATAACTCTGCATTTGTTAATTGAACCTGAGGTGTTCAATCTACAGTTACAGAGACTCTGAGAAACACAGAGCGAAATTAAACTAGAACTGTGTAATGACTGAACAATACAACCTTTAACAACAATAAATTATCTACTGTAAACTATGTACTAGGACTACCTAACAAACTGTTACATTTACCTTATGTTATAATAATAATAATAATAATAATAATAATAATAAACGTAGGCATGTAAGGATGAAGTTTACATGTAACTAACAGAATCATCATCTTAATTCCCATCTAGAAAAATCGTGATTCATGTTTTAGCAAGATTCATGCAGCTTGACTAATATTCAATAATGTGTACTTTAATGACTGTGTGTATTTTACCTTTATTACCTTCTACAGAGGCGCAGCAGTGGAGCAGATGAACACCAGAACTCAGATGGCACCAAAAAGATCTCTGAGTCAACAGGGAACCAGCAGCTGTTGAGGCAGGGTGAGAACCAACACCAATAACTTTGAATTTTTTCCTGACCGCTGCACCTCCTGTCATATATGGTTCCCATTTATTTTTTACTGAGCACCACATAATGGACATACCTTATTTGGAAGAAAAAGGTGCACAAGCAAGCAACAGGGATGACCGCAGCCTTAAGAAGATTGTCAAGCGAAGCCGATTCAAGACCATGAGAGAGCTTCACAAGGAGTGGAGTGAGGCTGGAGTCAGTGTATCAAGAGCCACCACACACAGACATCTTCAGGAAATGTTAACATACTGTACAACTGTTGAATTCCTAGTATTAACCCAGTCATGAACCAGAGACGACATCAGACTCGTCTTACCTGGGATAAGGAGAAAAAAGGGACTGGGCCGTTCCTCAGTGGTGCAAAGTCCACTTTTCAGATAAAAGTAAATTCCATCTGGAAATTAAGCTCACAAAGTCTGGAAGGAGAGTGTAGAGGCACAGAATCCAAGCTGCTTGAAGTCCAGTGTGAAGTTTTCACAGTCTGTGATTTGGGGTGTCATGTCATCTGCTGGTGTTGGTCTACTGTTTAATCAAGTCACATTACGAATGATTTATCAGTTACTGCAGATGGATTCGCTTGATTGTGCAGATTTACTGTAAGTTTAGCTCTGTGACTTGGATCACTCCTTCAGCCACTGCCTGCAATCTTGGGGTAACTGTGGACAATCATCTGTCATTTTCTCCACACATCGCTAACTTTACTCGCTCTTGTCAATTTTATCTTTACAACATCAGAAGAATCCGCCCATTTCTTTCTTCACAGGCTACTCAGGTCCAGTCCCTTGTTATTTCAAGACTGGACTACTGCACTGGACTACTACAGGACGCCTGTGGAGGGAGTGTCACAACAGGGTGGAGTGGAAAACACTTAGCAAAAGAAAAACTCATTGACACTTAGCCTATTTAAACAGACTGGCATGTAAACAGAAATAGTTAAACTAGTACAGTGTAGTGTTGCATGTTTATAAGTACAACAGTAAAGGTATTAAGACAGGAAGGAGACTTTCTATTTTACCCCAAAGTAATTAATAACTGACCTTTATTGCAAGATATTTAATCTTCTTCTTTATTATTTAATCCAGATTATCACCTACATCCAGACAGAACACTGGGGAATATGGGATTAGTTTATGTTTTTAATGATATATAAAATTTATTCTTAACTTAAGATCTGTTCAACTTGATCATGTGAGTTTTGTATCCGTCTTTGTTCTTTTATGATTTTCATGTCTGTTCTTTGACTCATGATGTTCTGCTCTTGTAATTTCTTTTTTTTATTTTTCATCTTGACCTTCCAGCATTATTGGCAGCATTGTCCTCCTACATGCTCACTATAAAAACCTGCTGTGATGAACTTTTGTTTATGCAGCTCTACTGTATAATAACTGCACACACACACTACTGGGACATGACGAGCATTACAGCATGACAGCATTCTCAGGAGTTCATTTATACACATGTGTAGACTGATTAATTATTCTGTTTAAAATAAAGAGTATATTTATTGCTTCAGTCAACTATTTTTACAATTTATACAAAACTATGTTTGTGTCTCTCACTCTCTCTCTTTCACACACACACACACACACTTGCTCAAACTCTCACTCACTCAACATCTCAGCTCTGTTTTTGCTCAACCTAAAAGAGCACGACAAATATGTTTTAATTAGAGAAACAAAAATTAGCGTTTGCTTTAGAAGCTACAGAAACCAAGTTTAGACCTGTGTGTATTACAATAATGCAAAAATCGTATAAGTGAAGTTCAATATAACAGAAGTTATTTAAATTAACAAGAAGTCCAGTTTAGCACAGGGAGTCAGTAGGTGCAGAGGGCAGATGGGGTCTGGATCACTGGAAGCACAGGAGCAGGACGTGTAGCTCCAACCATCATAAAGCAGAATCCAGCTGGAGCTGGTCCTTCTCTGGATGCCTCAGGATCCTCACAGGGTTGGCCTTTATCTACTGAAGCTGGTACAATCTCCAGATGCCTCAGGATGGGTAGAAAAGTACAGAACAGATGGAGAGAATTAGCGTAGTTGCCATTCAGGATAGGTGTACTGGAGTATGTGGTTATGGGATGAGTTACGCGTATGCCAGATTAAAGAGATGCGTCTTGAGTCTACTTTTGAATTGGGAAACCGTGTCTGCTCCCCGAACACTGTCTGGAAGGCTATTCCAAAGTTTTGGAGCTAAATATGAAAAAGCCCTGCCCCCTTTTGTAGATTTTAAAATTCTGGGAATTACAAGAAGTCCGGAGTTTTGTGATCTTAAGGAGCGTGGTGGATTATAGCGTATCAGAAGACTGGTTAGGTATGAGGGAGCTAAACCATTTAAAGCCTTGTATGTAAGTAATACTATTTTGTAATTAATTCTAAACTGAACAGGTAGCCAGTGCAGGGACGATAATATAGGTGTTATATGATCATATTTTCTGGATCTAGTGAGAACCCTGGCGGCTGCATTTTGGACTAACTGTAGCTTGTTTATTGAGGATGCAGGACAACCACCTAGTAATGCATTACAATAGTCCAGTCTGGAGGTCATGAATGCATGAACTAGCTTTTCTGCATCAGATACGGATAAGATGCTCCTAAGTTTTTTTTTTTTTATTATTATGGATCACATTATTCTTTTTTTTTCGATATTGGTTCTGTATAAAAGCTCTGTTTTTTTCTCCGTACGTCCCCCCTTAGACGCCTTAAAACCTGGCAGTAGAAGTCGTTATTGATGGTCTGGTCCACGCATGGAATGAATTCTGGATGCACAATGCCGCGAATGTCGAAAAAGTAGATTAGCGTGATCGATCTCCGGACCCGTCTTCCACTGTGAAGACTGTTGCTTTATCTCAGGGTCGTACCAGTACACCAAAGTTTCTTCACAGATAATGATCCTCGACATGAAGGACGGGTCATCCACAGCACACTGACGGAGTTCTTGGCAGATTTTGACATGAACTGAGTCAGAAGCCTGGGAACGAACAGTGTATGTTCAAACCACATGTGAGGATCGCCTGGACTGTTCTGTATTACACACAGACAAAGGCAGCCTTATGCTGCTATCTGTTGGTGTGTTACATAACTAGTCTAAAAATGTGTATATATATACCAGTGTTTGTAGAAATATTTAAAATGTTAAAGATATAAATAATCTGCTGAGATTTAATGTAATAAACTAATTAATACAAAGAAATTACATTCTGATGAGAAATGGAAAAAATAGCAGCTAGTCACTTAATTTAATGTAGATTATTAAATCCCACACATAACTGTTCATAACATCACTTTTACTCCACATTTAGTTTCACTAATGGTGCAGATTAAACTTTAGGCAGAGATCTAAGGACTGCAGGAAATTCAGAATTTTCTGTCCAGAGGTTGATTTAAGACATGTCCACAGTTTGTCTTCTCATAACTTCACGTCAACTCAGAATTTTTATTTAATTCATGGTGCAAGGTTTAGTTGTCATAGTGTACAGGACATTTTTGAGTAAGCCATGACGATCTGTCATCAGCGCGGTCATGTCTGTGTATTGAGAATTTTGCTGGCTTCTATAGCTGCATTATGGTCATTTCTGTGTGTTTTACATACTCTGTGTATACACGGTAAACTATCATGTTAATTAGCTCTATTCATTGACACGTATAGGCTCGCCCACCCTGAAGAAAAAAGTACTGAATGAGTGAAAAAAACGAACAAACAAACATGTAGAGACATACAGACAGAAATTTTTACTAAGTCTAAGTTTCTGGTCCTCCAGTGTGTCTGGTCCACTTATCTCTTCTGTCTATAGTGATAACAAGATTTGAATTAAAATGTTGGTTTGTTCTCAAATGAGCAGTGGTATGCAACTTTAGGTAATAATTGTTGTTGGTCTTTCGGCTGCTCCCGACAGGGGGTCACCACAGCGGAATACCCAGTCCACACAACAACTTGGCACAGGTTTTACGCCAGATGCCCTTCCTGATGCAACTCCGCTTTTATCCAGGCTTGGGACCGGCACTGCATCCAGTGGCTGGGGTGTTTGGGCACTGGCTGGGAATCGAACCCGGGCCTTCCGCTTGGCTAGCAAATCACCTACTACTGAGCCACCAGTGCCTGCAACTTTAGGTAATAATAAATCAAATAAATGAGGAAATCATTTAAAATTTTTAATGATTCAGTTTCATTGGTCATTTAAATTACAGTTTTTAAAAGAAATGTTTAGTTCTTTAACTTGACCCCTATTTCTGCCAAAGGAGAATGGTTTCTTTTTTAAATTTCAATATACATGAAAAAAAGACACTTTAAGAACATTCTAAGATTAAACGGCTCTGAAGAAACACACTTCATATAATATCACACACTTCATACTGCAGAAAAGGTTTAACACTGAAGTTTATTGAGCCAAACAATAGATGACAGAGATCAAATAGCAGGAAAGACTGTAACACCACAGACAAATTATCCTACATTCAGATCATTGATCATATGTTGGAGATATTAATAAGTATGTATTTGTCAAAATTTTGATTAAAATATGTCAGACCACAGACACTAATAATAAAGTGTGACACGTGAAATTGTCATAAACTTAGCTAATTTTAATGAATAAAATGAATAATAAAGAATGTACTCCCCATTCTCCCTCACATCACCTGTCACGTGCAATTTATACAGGACCTTTAATACACAGGAAGTGTATCCAAATAGATCCCCGCCCCCCTTTTCTTAAACAGGAGACATCCATTGTTGTAACACCACAGACGTCCATTTGGGGGACACAACTTTGTTCTTAGATATAACAAAGTATGTATTTAAAAAAAATATATAATTTAATTAAATTGTACATGAAGTCTAATTTCACTATTTGTGCCCTGTGGGACTGAAATGCGCATGCGCAGGATTTAGTCTCGCGCGCGCGCTCTCTCTCTCTCTCACCCTCACACTGATGTAAAAACCAACATCACGCTTCAACAACAGGACGGAGCAGAGGCTCACGGACGGACGGACAGATAATCTCCACACGGTGAGTTAATTACAGATATTAGAGCGATATTACAGCACTGTTTAAACGTCTGAGATACATTTATGCAAAATGGACAATATTCGGGGAAATGCAGCTACCCGGCGTTAGCAGTGTGCTAACGGCTAACGAGCTGTCATTCCTGTCAGTCCTGTCATTACTGAGGGACATTGGCACTTTGAAGGCGTCCAAAGTACATAATAATCTTAACAGATGATATTAAGATGTCTGCTGTTGTACTAATAACCACAGAAAAGACATAGAAACAGAACACTGCTTGTATCCGGTCGCTCAGTGATGACGCCACGGATGGCCGATGACGTGCTTTAAGAAGCGCAGGAGGGGGAAGAGAGTCCGCGCGCTCGTCAGGCTCCCGACAGCACGGCTTACGAACATGCTAATCAACTCATCGTCGTGCTAGCGACATGCTAATCATGTTAAGAGCAACATGCTATTAACATTAATATTCTTAACATTATGCTAGCGACATGCTAAGCACTCTAGCATCATGTCAGAGACATTCTAATGATTTTGCTAGCGACATGCTAATCGTGTTAGGACCATGCTAGCGAGGTTGCTAGGGGGCGTGGCTTATGAGAATCATAATAAATGCGAAAGACTGCCAGGTTAAATGTTTATTATAATATGTCCTTAGCTGTAATATTTTAATTCGTGGAACTATAGCCACAATATGTGTATGTAGACGAATTGGGGGTCTGTTTATTGAAACATTTTATTTTTATTTCAGTTTTTAAAAAAAAAGGAATAAACTAAATGACTAAAAAAAAAAAAAAAAGATTCATTCATTTTTCAAAGAATCGAGTCACTAAAATGATTCAGACTTCCCATCACTATTATGTCCGTGGGTTCAAGTTTTGGCACCTCTTGCACCCCAGGGGTACAACCAATACCCTCCTGTGGGTTATGTGCTGACACCACTTGCAAACCTAAGTTACTAAATTCTTGCTCTGCACTAGAATCAGTCAAAGTTGGTCTCAAGGTTAAGTCTTTGACACCTCTTACTGTGTGTCTATGACAAACCGTCCAGGAATAGTTACACGCCCGAATTTTGGATATAAGAAGAAAAAAGAGAATAATAATCATGACGTGTTGTAAGCAGCACTCATTAACAACCCAGAGGGTGCACAGTATTCTAGTGCCTATTAGATACCTTCTGTAGTTTTTTAATTATTCAAAACCTATAATAAACAGCTGCTTGAAGTTAACCAGACACTTTGTGACATTATTTTCTGTATAGGTGAGATAAATACATTAGAATAGTAAATAGACCATTTAATAATCACATATCACAGTTTAAATTACAGTGTGTCAAATCATGATGTATATTGTATCTCGTTAATCTGTTCCCTTGATGTTACAGTGTTTATGTAGCTGTGTGTTAACTCCTCACCTGCTCAGTGCTGCTGGTGGTCGGGTCGTGTCTCACACATGGAGTCCCGCTGGGTTCCTCACGAAGTCCTGCTTTTACTCATCATCATCATCATCATTATCATCATCTTCATCACAGGTGGGTATGATCTCAGTCTCACTGCTCACACTGGGATCAGCTTATTGTCCCTCTTACAGTCTTATAAACCTTTATTAAACATGCTTTAGGATTCAGCATTTCATTTACTTTTCTTCCTAAAATTCTTACACTATTTATTAAATAGAGTAGTGACCTGGGAAACACCACTGCTCGTGTCATATTGAATAAACACCGTATCACAGTGGATTGGGACGGAAAATAATATGTATTAGATTTTATTTTTTAAACCACATTTTAGTCTTGTCTTTTATCATCAACAATATTACATCCTGATTGTGTCACTGTTCACTGACATCCGTGACATCATCGTCCCGTCTTACTCGCAGGAAAAAAGGTTGTTAACTAATATTTTACGTCATTATTTTCATTGACGAAATAAACACTACCCTTTATCATACCTTCACTCCCCTTACACCATATGACATCTCCCTGAATTGTTGATGACCACACACACACACACACACACACACACACACACCCCTCAGACACATTCTTTCCCCTTTTGCTGTCTGTTTAATTAAAGTATCCAGGAGTTTGAGGCCGGGCGTTCAGACTGTGTAACAGTTTCTTCCCCTCAGCAATCAGGCTGCTCAGTGTTCTGACCCAGGACTGATCTCTACACATGCAGACTCACCCGTCTTTATTTAGTCCTGTACTGGAGTTACTCCTTGTCCTGTCTAGTACCAGCTTCAGGTGACTGAGTTTTCAGTTTTTGAAAATGAGCAGACAACTTTGACAAGGGACAGACTGTGATATCTAGACAACACACAGTCTAAAACAGGAGGTCTTGTGGTGCCATGAGGTTCATGTTGATTGTATGTAAAGTTCTAACAGAAACCTTACTGAGACTAGAAACCTACCTAGCATTGTTTTTGAGGGTTTAACTATAATAGACGTTTTTAAACAAGTTAAAGTCAACCTACTAACTCAACTCATACAGATTCATGCCTTTGATTTTATTCCCTTTATCTACTTCTCTTTTACAGGACCTGTATCAGCTGTTCTTACTGTACATGTGGAGTTTAGTCAGGCTGCTGCTCTGCCCTGTGAGCGGGACTGTACTGGTTTGGCCAAATGGACTCTGTTCAGTGGTGGAGATGATGTAGTGGCTGAGTGTGATCAGACATCCTGCAGGTCATTAAAGAAGGGGTTTAACATGTCACATGATCAGTACCTGAAGGGAGATCTCACCCTCACCATCACTGCAGCTCATTACAGTATGAGGGGTTTATACACGTGTCAGTGTGATGAGAGAGACATTAATGATGTGGAGCTCAGGATTAACAGTAAGTGTGTTTATCTGCTCGATAGTTTATAAAGTCTTACTGATTCAGGTTTAATGTGTTATCAAAATTACATCAGCTTAAGATGTTAAATATTTTTCCTCCTCAGCCACAACGACATCACTGCAGATAAACTCTGGTGAAGATCTGCAGCTGGATTTACACGTATCAGAGGGAGTGAAGGTGTTTCATAGGGGGGGCAATTCATCAGATCCACCTGGTGTAGAGATCTGCAGTGTGTATAGAGGATTACTGAACTGTACAGATGATTACAGACTGAGAACATCACTGAGTCCTAAAAGAAGAACAAAAAGAACAACATCACTCACTAACATACTACTGACACTAAGAGGAGTAAAGCAGAGTGATGGAGGGAATTACACTGTCTGGGACATGGAGAACAAGGAATATCTCCATATTTACAGAGTATCAGTGAGAGGTTTGTACTCTGTCTGGTTTGTGTCCGTGTTAAAGACTTGATATATTTATCAGAATAAACAGGAATTTTAAAAACACTGATCAGTTCTATGGTAGTGATGTCACATCCTGTGTGATTACAGTGTCTGTATCTGAGGATTCATTTATAATAAAATCATGAAAGTTTTTTTAAATCCAAACTAATTCACTACTGACAGGAAAATGTGTGTGTGTGTGTGTGTGTGTGTGTGTGTGTGTGTGTGTGTGTGTGTACATCAGATCCAGAGAAGAGTTCTGTATCAGAGTGGGTGATTGTCCTGATTATCCTGGTGGTGCTGCTGGTTGTTGCACTGTCTTGGATTGTTTACAAAATGTCTGTAAGTAACAGTGACGTGTATCACATGACATCACATTTTATTAAGTGGTATTAATAGTTTTAAATAGTTATCTAATCACTAACTATTACACACTCCTAATACTCTGAATATTTATTTAAGAATCAATTTATTTAGTCTCACCCTGAGAAGGAAGCTGAATTAATTTCGATTTTATCCAGCAGTCTTTGAGCTGATGTGATGTGAGTGTGGGTTGTGAAGATGGTGATCAGTATGTAATAATGTTAATACTTTAATGACTGTGTTTATAATCATCTATATTCATTTATCCAGTGTTGCAGCGGTGGAACAGGGGAACATCAGAGCTCAAATGGCATTACAGCAGGACCTGGGTCTCCAGAGACCCACATCATGTTGGGGCAGATTGAGAACCAACCGGAAACTTGATGAAGTATGATGAGGATACGCCTAATCAAAAAAGAGGTCCTCAACCCTCCACCTTCAGGGTCACTACTCTGCTGTTGTCTTCCTAAGAACACTTTTTTTTTTCAAGTGGTGGAAAGTCTCAACTGAACCCTCAACATAAGCTAGATTAAAGATTACCTCATCTGTGACTGAGAGAAGCTCATCTCAAACACTTATCTGCACCACTTTCCACAGAGGAGCATCCTGGGCAGCTGATGGACAGTCATAAGACATGCAGTATTGATCGTCTGTTACTGTAATGTGATGGAAGTTCAGCCTTCATATCTTTCAAGAGAAGAACTAAGGACTCTCCATGTTCTTGCATTTGACATTTACATCTCAGCTAATAAAACTGAACACTTTGAAAATCACTGATAAAAAAAAAAAAAAAAAGATGCCAAAGATACAGTGCAATCAGATCATACTGGAGATCACCTTTGGAGGAGAAGGGACCAAACTGACTAGAACTTTTTTACATCCCAAGAACAAGTGTAGTGCCTGTCTTGTGTTGATCAACTTCTGATTTTGCACAGAAATATGAAATGCAATAATCACTACACACACTTTAACACACCATGGTGCCTTACCTGTTCATTCACACATCAGCATTTAAACATCTCAATGTAGAGTTTTTACATCTAATCAGATCCTGCACTGACCTGAATAACACAATTTAAATCTGTTAAGAATCTGAAGTGTGTAAGCTGCAGCAGGCTCTCACTTTCAAAAATTGGACACTAGAGGGCACTTTGTGATACTGACTTAGTTTTAGTGATCAGTGACGAGCATTACATTATTTACACTGGTCAACTGTTAAAACTTTGTGTAGACTCTCGTGGACTTCTTATACTTTGCTCTTTATGTTATCGGATTATCCTTCGGTCATGCTCCTTGGACACACTCCAAGTTTTCTACTAGTTTAAGAAAAAAAAAAAGGAGTATAATCATTAGGGCTAAAACGATTCCTCGAGTAACTCGAGAGTAACTACTTGGAGCAAGCCACCAGTAAACACCGACGCCAAGAAGCAGTGCTTACGTCACCCACAAAGCGGGAGGAGACGCAAACAGTTAGCTGTGTATTGATTTGAGGAAGGCGTTCTGCTGCAAAATGGAAAGGAGCGATAAAGATATCAGCAAGCGAAGAGAAAAAGAAACCGACCAGAGAAAATGACAAAAATTGTCAGTAAAGGCTTATATGTTACGCCTGAGCTGTAGATTTAGAAATTTTTAGTTCTGAAAGTTAAGTTGCACAACTCTGTGTTTTGTTTTTTATAATTTTTTTATTTTAATGTGAGCCTTAGTTTTTTTTTGATATTTAAAGTCATTTAAAATCCTTTTTTTATTATTTTAGTTTTTGCATCTGAGAAAAGGCTTTAAACTAAGAATGTATGACACTGTAATGCACTTAATTTATCTCAGGCAACTTTAAGCTACTGTATTCCTTGTATTGTGAATAATGACAATGTTTATTTTTGATAAAATGCTGTAAACATTTAAAAAATAAAAGGAGATTTTTCTGAAAAGAAAACCAATTAATCTTTGTTTCTCATATATTTTACATTGCTGTTTAATTAAGCAAAAGTACATTTTATCTGATTAATTGATAATTTTTTTGGTAGAATACTCGATTACTAAAATATTCGATAGCTACAACCCTAATAATAATATAAAATATGAATGTTAGTATTATTAGTATATTGTTAGTTTAGATATTATATTATGTTATATTATTACTTATTAATATTTTGTTTTAAATCTTTTTTCTGCCTCCTGCCCATGTGTTTCCTACTTCCCCAGGGTGAGAGCCTGCAGGTCCTGCTCTTTTTCTGATATGGTTCTTCACAGAGGCCTTCTGGGTATTTTACATTAAACGTACTTCAAACTGGACATTGGCTTACTTAGAGTACTAAAATCCTAAAATATAACTGAAATTCAAAACAATTTTCAAAAAGTGTAGATTAATATACATGTGTGTGTGTGTTGCATATATGTGTATATCAATCACTATATATCCACATGCAATGTGTGATAAGAAATGATGTGAATCTTTTATAATTTCATGGTTTTCCTGCAATAGTCATCATCTACGTTGATTGAAAGAGATATATACAGTATATACCGACTATCAGCAATGTTGTGGATTGTTCTCTGACGATCATCGGTTTGGACATTTTTTGGGAGTTAAGCTTGTTGAAGGTCTGATCTCTCGTCATCTTCCAGTGATGTGATGTTCTTTCGCTCTTGAAGCGCACGACTCAAAAATCACTCAAAACACCCCGAACGACTTGTTGCATCATCACCTTGAACTTGTTGAATCATGTCAAACGTCTCTGTGGCAGATTTGCCCAGTTTAATTTTTACGTTTGCTTTTTGTTCTGAAAATAGCACCAGTTGCACTGCTCCTGATTTACACAGAACCATGTCTTTGGGCCCAGTGAAGGTCGGTCCTCCCTGTGTGTGTGTGTGTGTGTGTGCAGTCTTGTGCTGCTGTATGTTGGCGTGTTACAAAACTAGTCTCAACACATTTAGATATCACCTGGTATAACAGCAGAGGGATAGAATGATCTAATACTACCAGCATTTTTATAATTCAACACACTACGCCTCAAATACTGTCGATTCAGTTTGATGCTGTTTATGCTCTAGCTTTTTAGTGTGATCTTATACCATGTAACAAGTTTTTCCTCTCTAATTATCCTTTAAGTGGAGCTACATTATCTAGAGTATGACTGAATATTGACTCTAACACTGAGTCGTGTAATCAGATGGTGCAGCAGTCAAACTGCTAAAGTCAAACCTGTAGTTTAGTTCTAGTGTGAGTAAAGGGTCAGAAATTAGAATTAAAAAAAGTTCAGTGATTCATTTAAAATTACAAACACTGGATTCCACTCCGAGATCAGACAACGTTCCTAAAAAAAAGTATTATATTTTCACCATGTTAATAAAAATATACAACTGTTTATTGTCTATATTTATTAATATATAATATTTATCATCATAATGTTCCCAAAGTTTGTTCTTGACTTACATAATTAAATTCACAGATTAAAGTTGAAACCAATAATCCATGAACAAGCGATCTCATATATAGACAATAAAACATGACATCATCAGGAGCTACTAATGCACATGGCATGAAGCCCACACTGATGAAGGTTGTGACCTTTTTTTAAAAAAAATTATACATCTGAAAAGTCTTGAAGCTGAAGGATCTTCCAGCGGCGTCTCTGCCTTTTGTGATTGCACCAGTCTGTACAATTTAACTACAGATCTCCTCCTGGCTGGTGATCGTAGGTGTGGAGCTTCACAAATGCTCCCATGTGACACTGCGTGTTGCTCTTTAATCACACACCTGCACACATATAGTGGTAGGTCAGTGGGATAAGACTCTGGGTCAGCTCAAGTCCTTCAGAAGGTCAGCAGGTCAAGGCCCAGATCCACTGATCCCCTGCTTTGTCTCCACTAGAGGGTGCTGTATCGTCCTGTCCAGCTGAGATACGTGAGGAATTTCTTTATGAATCTCAGTTCCCACCTGAGAGCTTGTGTACACACTTTTGTAAATGAGGCCCCTGGACATTTCAGTGTGTCTTCGTGTGAGTTGTTCATTCCTGTTGAAGTTTCTTTCCATCACCATTTGTTTCTTTTAGTTTCAGTCTTGTCTCTCTTTCTGCTTCACTGCTGCTCACCTGCGGAAATAGACACACACACACACACACAATCATTACACACTAATTATAATTATTAAACCTTATTTACTCAGTAAACTCATCACATCCTCTCCAGGCCTGGTGAGAACAACTCAGTTTAAAGTATTTATTTATAAAGAAACTGTAGAGGATTTCATTCTTTGTGTGGGTTCACGTTTAAAAGGATCAGAGGATCATATGTAAAACTGAGCCATTAATACTCTGATGTTTAAACCTCTCTCTCTCTCTCTCTCTCAGTGAATGTGTGAGATTATTTCTGAATAGAATATCAAACTGTCCTGACAGTGAAAGTCTAAGTGTCTCCGTTACTCATGGGTCTCCTATGGTGAGGTTGAGGGTTTTCTCTCTTGTACAGAAAAATCACAAACAGTGGAACAACCAATAGCAGCATTAGCAGCCCTGTCATGCGAGACTGGATCCAGCAGCCTCACGGTCAGTGATGATGAACCAGTGCCTGCTGAAGATGACCAACACCAACCCCCTTCTCTACCCGAGCCCAGTGAAAAGGACGGCAATCAAACTGAACAGTTAATCAGTGGCAGCATTAGCTCATGACTGTATGTATTTTACCTTTATTACCTTCTACAGAGGTGTAACAGTGGAGCAAATGAACAACAGAACTCAGATGGCACCATAAAGATCCCTGAGCCAACAGAGAACCAACAGATGTTGAGGCAGGGTGAGAACCAACACCAATAAACTAATTGAATCTGGATCTGAATTTTTTATTTTTACACCTTACCGCTGCACCTCCTGTCATATATGGTTCCCATTTATTTTTTACTGAGCACCACATAATGGACATACCTTATTTGGAAGAAAAAGGTGCACAAGCAAGCAATAAAATAATATAAGCAATATGAAAATATATGTTGTATATAAAAAAATAGAAATATTAATAGTTTTTCAAATACAACATGTTAGTTAATTAAGCCTTTATTGGATAATTAGTTAGTTAGTTGTATACTTTTATATTGTTTATTTTATGATAAAATTAGTTTCGTCCAATTTTTCATCATAAACAATATTTATTTGCATATTCATGCATACTCAGTGGCAGGTCTTTCGCCTGTGGAAGGCCCGGCTAATGCTAACCCAGCTAACGTCTCACTCGGTTCTATTTTTATGCAAATCCCAGGAGCGTAGCAAACAAAACTGGTACAGCATATTGTATGGTGCCTGAGGCTTTTGCACAGTTATGTGTATGTAATCATTTAAAATTCAGGTTTAATAAAAATTATTGGGGAGATTAAAACTGGGCTGATCTATACTGGGCTGATCTATACAAAATAATATATGGCTGAATCAACAAATTGAGGATTTTATTTTAGATTTCTATAAAGCCTTTGATATTAAAACACTCCTTTATTTTTAAGTAGTTGCAAATGTACTGTACTCGTTTGGTGAGAATTTTTGTAAAGTTATTCAGCTAATCTACACAAACACTAATCACTCGGTTGCCCCACCGACAGGTACTTCACTAAGATTTGATAATAAAAGAGGAGGTAAACAAGTCTGCCCAATCTCACCTTCATTATTTATTTTGGCTGCTGAGATGTTGGCCCTCCTTATCAAAAAATGTTAAAACTCAAAAATTTAATGTGTTTGGTCAAGAAATTGTGATTAGTCAGTTGGCTAATGATACAACATTATTTAAAAAGAAATTGATCAGATCCCTACAGCAACTGAGAGTTAATTATTTTTCAAAATGTTCAGGTTTAAAACTTAATATTGTAAAATGTGAAATTATTACCATACAGGAACTGGAAGTCTGGAAATTGATTAAATTAAGATTATGTTTGGAATACTGCTGGATGACAAGACGAATTAATATAATGTTGATTCTTGGTAATTTTTTCATTTATAAATGCAAATGTATAAAAACTAAGCCTTATTTCAGTCTTTTGAATCTTTTAAAAAGATTTTATTTGTAATTATTTTCCATCTGTTGGGCTTATGCATATGAAAGGTAAACAAGCCAAGAAATTTGCTGTAATAATAAGAGATCTTGGTTTATTAGAAGATAAATAAAGATGCATTTGTTTTTCGCTGTTTCTTTCTTGTTTGACTAGTGTGTGCTCTGTTTTGATACATGTTTATTTAAACTTATTGATGCTACTATAAATGTATATTTTGTTTCAGTTTTGTTGTAGAGAACTGCTTGTATCTGGTCGCTCAATGATGACGTCATCCTTGGGAAGGAAGAGGGAACATGGGTGGCATCTAAAATGGAGCAGGTAGGCTCGGACTGGATCGGTAATGCTGGTTATCTTTTCAACTGTTCAGTGCTGTTGGTGTCGTGTCTCAGATATGGAGTCCTGCAGGGTGCCTCACCAGGTCCTGCTTTTCTTAATCATCACATTTATCACAGGTGAGTGTAATTTTAGTCTCACTGCTCCACTGGGCTCAGCTAGTCCTCTTATGGTATAACAAACCTCTGTTGAACATGTTTAAGGATTAATTTTATTTACATTTCAGAATTTAATTTGAGGGCTGCTTTTGCTGGTCATGCACATTTACCTCACTCACCCAACAGAAAATTAAAATTTGTTTTAAGTCCTGCCTTCCTGCCCTAGGATTGGTTCCTACGATTAGCCAATCGTAAATAAGAATAAATTCTATAATCTACCACAACGCAGAAGGGAGGATAAAAAAATATATATATATTTTTCTTTATCTATTCATTAATTCTAAATAATTCCAGTAATTTCGAAACACATATTTTTAATGTGTTTAAAAAAAGGCATGCACTGTCAACCAGTCTCACCTGATTTACATTAGATGTACATTTAGGCATTTGGGAGACGCTCTTATCCTTTGAAGTCCTTTAAAGTTTCCAGCATTGGGTAGATTTTTAGCTTTATAGGCGAGCAGTAATATTTTGAATTTGATTCAGGCAGCTACAGGAAGTAGCAGGGAGAAGAGAAGTGGGCTGGTGTGGGAGAACTTTGTGGAAGCTTGAAAACGAGACATGCAGCTGCATTCTGGATCAGCTGCAGAGGATGAATGGTGGACAGAGGCAGACCTGCCAGGAGTGAGATGCAGTAGTCCAGTCTTGAAATAACAGGGGACTGAACAATTCTTCTGATATTGTAAAAAAAGAAGTTGACGAGTGAGTAAGGTTAGCGATGTGTGGCGAAAAGGACAGAAGATTGTCCACTGTTACCCCAATATTGCGGGCGGTGGCTGAAGGAGTGATCAGATTGTTATCCAGGGAGGTCACAAGGTCTTGACCTGGGGATAAATCACCAGAGATGAACAGCAGTTCGGTTTTACTTAAATTGAGCTTCAGTTGATGAGATTATACAGACATACAGATTATATATTGAGAAAATTCACAATTGGAGATATAAATACTTCAAATTCAAATTTTATTTGTCACATACACAAACATACACAGTACGAAATGTACTGAAATGTATTATACGACTGCTATTGACCCTAAAAGAGAATTAAAGTTTACAAATAAGAAATAAATATAAATAAAAGAATACGATAAAATATTAAATTAAAAAATTAAATTAAACTAGGAAAAAAATAGAACTAAAAATAAAAATAGAAATGTGCTAGAAAAAAATGGAACTAAAAATAAAAATAGAAATATGATATGCATAAAAATAGAAATATACTGTACATAGAAATATGATGTGCATAAAAATAGAAATATACTGTACAAATTGAAATATACTGTACTGGTGTGCAAATATGCATAGAAGAAAGTGTCTTTGTGCAGAGGTTATTAAAGTGTCTTTGTGCAATGGTCCAGGATGTAAACGTAAACATGTAGTGTAGATATGAAGGAAGGTGAGCGTGTAATTGTCCATAGTGTTCATGGATGTAAAAGGATTGATAGATTTGATCAATTATGGAAAGATTGTGTTAGTTCGTGGTTGTGGTTGAGAGACCTTATCGCCTGCGGGAAGAAGCTCCTCCTTAGTCTCTCTGTGTTGGCCTTCAAGGAGCGGAATCGCTTCCCAGACCGCAACAGAGTAAACAGTCCGTTATTGGGGTGGCTGAGGTCCTTCACGATCTTCCTGGCCTTGGTCAAGCACCGCTTGCTGTAGATCGAGTGCAGGTCAGGGAGCTCGATGCGGATGATGCGCTCAGCTGATCGCACCACCCTCTGTAGAGCTCGTCTGTCCTGCATGGTGCTGTTCCCGAACCAGGTCGTGATATTTCCCGTCAGGATGCTCTCTATGGTGCAGGAGTAGAAATTCCTGAGCACCTTGGAGGGCAGTCTAAAGTCTCTCAAGCGTCTGAGGTGGTAGAGACGCTGCCGGGCCTTTTTTACCACGGTGTTGATGTGACAGGACCATGCCAGGTCCTGCGTGATGTAAACACCGAGGTATCTGAAGCTGTCCACCCTCTCCACTGGGCTCCTGTTGATGACGGGGGTCTGGTAGTTCCTCACCTGCTTTGTACTGAAGTCCACTATCAGCTCCTTTGTCTTACTGACATTCAGGAGGAGACTGTTTCTCTGGCACCAGTTCTCCAGATTTCCAACCTCCTTCAGGTAGGCCGTCTCATCGTTGTTCGTGATCAGGCCCACCACAACAGTGTCGTCAGCAAACTTGATGATGGTGGTGGAGCTGGTAGTGGCCACGCAGTCGTGGGTGTACAGAGAGTACAACAGGGGGCTCAGAACACAACCCTGGGGGGCTCCAGTGCTGAGAGTGAGGGAGGCTGAGACATGTCCGCCCATCCTTACTGCCTGTGGTCTGCCAGTCAGAAAATTGGAGATCCACTGACACATCGATGAGCTGAGTCCCAGGTGCTCCAGCTTGGTGGTAAGTGTGGAGGGAATTATGGTATTAAATGCAGAACTGTAGTCGATGAAGAGCATTTTCACATAATTCCCCCTCCGAGAGTCCAGGTGAGTGAGAGATGTATGGAGGAAATGAGGGATTGCATCGTCCGTGGAACGGTTTGGACGATAAGCGAACTGTAGTGGGTCGAGTGTGTCTGGTAGTGAAGAGATGATGAAGTCTCTGACCAGGCGTTCAAAGCACTTCATCACTACTGAGGTGAGGGCTACAGGGCGATAGTCATTGAGGGAAGCAGGATGAGGTTTCTTTGGGACAGGAACAATGATGGATTCTTTGAAGCATGTGGGGATCACCGACTGAGATAAAGAGATGTTGAATATCTCAGTGAACACAGGTGCTAGCTGGTCTGCGCAGGCTCTGAGAATGCGGCCTGAGATGCCGTCTGGTCCTGCTGCTTTCCTGGTGTTCACTCTCTTGAAGGCTCTCCTCACGTCATGCTCGGTGATGATGAACGCGCTTCCGGTGCTGGCAGTGACTTCCTGTCTGCAGCCGTTAGCGCCGCTAGCATTAGCATCGCTAGCGTCTTTAGCTGCAGCCTCGAAGCGAGCATAGAAAGTGTTAAACTCGTCTGCCAGAGACACGTCTGCGTTTATCATACCGGATGTTGGTGCTTTATAATCCGTTATTGTTCTTAGTCCCTGCCACAGGCTCCTAGAGTCACTCTGTTGGAGTTGTGACTCTAGTTTCCTCCCGTAGCGCTGCTTCGCCTCTTTCACCGCCTTCCGGACGCTGTATGACGCAGCCTTGTACGGTTCCATGTCCCCCGACGCGAGTCCCGTGTTGTAGGCAGCGGTGCGAGATTTCAGAGCGTCGCGGATGGTTTTATCCACCCACGGCTTCTGGTTGGGAAACGTTTTAATAGTCTTTTTTTATACGGTATCGTCCGCTAGTTTCCCGATGAATCCCACAACCGCTTCCGTAAACACGCTGACGTCATCGTCGGAGCTGTTTTTGAACATGTCCCAGTCTGCGTCATCGAGTGCGTCCTGTAACGCGGCCACCGATTGGTCCGTCCAGCGCGCGACCTCCCTCTTAACCGGAACTTCCTGTTTCAGCCTTTGTTTGTATTTTGGCATGAGAAAGATGGCGGCGTGGTCGGATTTACCAAACGGTGGACAAGATTGTGCCTTGTAGCCGTCCTTGACTGTAGTGTAACAGTGGTCCAGTGTCCTTTCGCCCCTGGTGGGGCAGGTGATGTGCTGATAAAAGTTCGGCGCTGCGCGTTTGAGGTTGGCACTATTAAAGTCCCCCGCCACAATAAGCGCAGCGTCCCGGTGTTGTGTTTGTTGTTGTGTGAGTGCCTCATGCAGCTCGCATAAGGCAGTGTCCGTGTCCGCTTGTGGTGGAATATAAACGGCGCTGATTATGACCGATGTAAACTCCCGAGGAAGGTAAAAAGGACGACACATGATGGACAGTAGCTCCAGATTTGGTGTGCAGGAGCGTGTGAGAGGAACAACACTCGCGCTGTTGCACCAGCTGCTGTTCACCATTAAACACACGCCGCCTCCTCTTGACTTCCCCGAGTCCCGCGTCCTGTCCATGCGGTGAACCGAGAAGAACTCGGCCGGCTGGATGGCGTGGTCCGGCACCGCTGGGTTCAGCCATGTCTCGGTAAAGCAGAGGAGATTGCAGTCCCGAATGTCTCTCTGGAACTTTATCCTGGCCCTGAGGTCATCGAGCTTGTTTTCCAGTGACTGGACGTTGGCGAGCAGGATGCTAGGCAGAGGTGTGCGGTGTGCACGGGCTCTCAGCCTGTTCCTGACGCCGGCTCGTTTCCCTCGGGGCCGCCGCTTCGTGTCGCGTCCTTTGTTGTCCCTCAGGATCTCACTCGGCCAGCTCGGATCCGGAGTTAAAAACGTCGAATTGTGAGTACATTGTATACCAATAGAAACAAGAGTGTCTCTATCATAACTAATGTACCCCATGGTGGTAATTTTGCCGGTTTTAAAACGCTGTAAACTAACTTAAAGAACAAAAACAAAGAAAAGGTGGTCGGAGCAGTCGCGACGGCAGCCGACCTCACCGGCGCCATCTTGAACTCCCTATTGGTGGTGAATTGTTGTTATTCTATGGGATCTCATATAGGGTAACCGTTTGTTTGGTGTATTTGAAACGTCCTGGTTTCACACGTCTCGAAATATCAGACCCCTGTTTCACGATGGCGGCTCTCCTGTTTACACAGACCTTAACAGGGCCATCTTAACTTTGAACAGCCAAAGACAAGTTAGTTGACTGCAGGGTGACCACTCTTAGCTATGCCCTTTTCAAAAGCACCAGTTTTTTGTTCACCAGGCAGAAAACATCAACTGATCCCTCAGTTCCAGCTACATAGCAAAAATCACTAAGCAAAATCTCTGCTGTCTGCTAAGGCTGAGAAAAGCCCATGTCATATCCCCCATTTTTATTTTACAGGACCTGTATCAGCTGTTCCTACTGTACATGTGGAGTTTAATCAGTCTGCTGCTCTGCCCTGTGAGTGGAACTGTACTGGTTTGGCCAAATGGACTCTGTTCAGTGACCGATATGATGTAGTGGTTGAGTGTGATCAGACATCCTGCAGGTCATTGAAAAAGGGATATAAAATGTCCCATGATCAGTACCTGAAGGGAGATCTCACCCTCACCATCCCTGCGGCTGATCAGACTATGACGGGTTTATACACGTGTCAGTGTGATGAGAGAGAGATTAATGATGTGGATCTCAAGGTTAACAGTAAGTTTCTTTACCTGCTCTATAGTTTATAAGCTCTTACTGATTCAGGTTCAATCACATGTACATCCAGTTAAGATGTTGAGTATTTTTCCTCCTTAGCCGTGACATCATCCGTTGAGATAAACTCTGGTGAAGATCTGCAGCTGGATTTACATGCATCAGACCAAGTGAGGGTGTTCTATAAGTCTAAAGATTCATCAGGTCCACGAGCTGTAGAGATCTGTACTGTGTTTAGAGGCTCACTACTTTGTAAAGCTGAATACAAACCGAGAACATCACTCACTAACACACTTCTGACACTGAGAGGAGTAAAGTCGATTGATGGAGGGAATTACACCGTCTGGGACATGGAGAACAAGGAATATCTTCATATTTACACAGTATCAGTGAGAGGTTTGTACTCTGTCTGGTTTGTGTCCATGTTGAAGACTTAATATTTATTAAAATAAACTGAATTTTGAGAAACACTGATCACAGTTTTATGGTAGTGATGTCACATCCTGTGTGATTACAGTGTCTGTATCTGAGGATTATTTTATAATAAAATCATGAAAGTGTTTTAAATCCCAACTAATTCACTACTGACAGGAAACCGTATGTGTGTGTGTGTGTGTGTACATCAGATCCGCACAGACCACAGGAGGGTTCTGTACCAGTGTGGGTGATTGTCCTGGTGGTGCTGCTGGTTATTGTTGCACTGACTGTGCTAATATTTTACAAGAGGAAACGACTCCAGTCCTTAATAAATAATTATGTAAGTATCAGTGACGTGTATCACGTGACATCAAAGCAATAATCGGAGTCAATGGGAGTTAAAAAGTCAAAACCAGGATAAACGCCAAAATCACCATCGCAAAAATAATCTCTCTCCAACACAACCAACACCTTGCATACACGCCTCCTCTTTTCCGCATCTCTGTCCAGTTTTTGAATGGTCCGCTTATTGATGACGTCGCTCGTAGGGAGGAAGCGACCGTGTGTAAGGTGAGGTAGCTGCCAGTGAAGTGGCAGTCAGAAAACCTGAAGTGGAGTCTAAACCAGCGCATGACCTGGACACAATATACACACATGCGTGCGACAAAGCACAGCAACACAGACAAATACAAAACACATACAGCGACCAACATGCGGGTTGTAACACTAAGCATTACATTTCCTAATACTCCTGAATTAATTTAGATTTTATCCAGCAGTCTTTGAGTTGATGTGATGTGAGTGTGGGTTGTGAAGATGGTGATCAGTATGAATAATGTTAATACTTTAATGACTGTATTTATAATCATCATCTATATTTATTTATCCAGTGTTGCAGCGGTGGAGCATCGGAACATCAGAACTCAAATGACTCCACAGCAGGGACTGACTTACGAGAGGCCCACATCATGTTGGGTCAGATTGAGGACCAACCGAAAGCATAAGCATATTTCTACCGCTTGGGAAGTCCGACCACACAGCATCTTCCTCATGCCAAAATAGAAACAAAGGTTAAAACAGGAAGTTGCAACTCAGAGGGAGGACGCGTTCGATGATGCAGATCGAGACATATTCCGTCCGGGTTCTGATGAAGGAGCAGGGGTAGGAACTGAGGGGTAGGAGCCTGAACTGAGCTGATGCGGCCCGAAGGGGAGGGTGAGTCAAAAATCTTTTTGCCACTAACACTTCTTGCTCTGATCACAATAAAGAAAAGCTTGCTATCTTTTTTTCATGATTCTTGTGATTAATGAAGAAAATTCTGATCTTAGAAACGTATGTTAAGTATGATCATGAAGTATATCAGCTAAATGCCAACAATAGAACTGCAGCTCCATGACAAACACATTCTGATTCTGGTCCTTCAGTCATTAAAGCATGTGCGTTTGACAATTTGGTGAAACGGAGTGGCAGATTCCTGAACTCTGTGGGCACTTCAGGACATGCAGCTCAGGAAAACTTCACACAGACATGTGTCCATGATGAATGTAAATTTTTGCTAACTTATGGCAGCCCAGTAAATCTGTTGGCGAGCTTTGATAGACTAAACCAGTATTGATCCTGAAGATTTCACTCTTGTGAACCATGATCCGTTGCCCCTGTTGTATGTGTATGAATGGAATCTCTGCACTGTGAGTTCAGTAAATGCTACGATGATGGAAAAAACACGTGCATGCCCCATACAGTGCCATACTGTAGATTATATGGCAGTAAATACATCAAACTTGTAACTCACTCATCATCTCAAGAGACTGTAACCTCTTCAGTACATGTCTTTTTTTCAACAATGGGGCTTCTTGCTGATAGGTTGACTTCACATAGTCGTCTTCTAATAGTAACAGTACTCACAGGTAACTTTAGGTGTTCTTTGTCCATGCTGGAACTGATCATTGGCTGAGTCTTTACCAATTTTGTTATTTTTCCATTCATTCGAATTGTAGTTTTCCATTTTCTTCCACCTCATTCTGGTTTTGGTCTCCCATTTTAAAGCATTTGATATCTTTTTAGCAGAGCAGCCTATCATTTTCTGCACTTCTTTGTATGTTTTTTTCCATCTCTAATCAACCTTTGAATCAAAGTACGCTGTTAAACGACTCATTTTACTCAGATTTTCAGAGGGGTGATTCCATCTCAAATCAACCAGTGGGTTCCACCACATGATCATAGATTTTGCTGATTTTTTTCACCAATTTTTTTGTCCCAGCTCCCACTCGTTAAAAAATGGCAGCCATCTTGATTTTTGGCCTGGGCGCGCTTCGAGATGTGCCACGCCCCTTTTTAAAATCCTCTTTTCCTTGATAACTCACTTGCTATGTGTCATATTGAGATAAAACTGGGTATATGTATGTTGTATATTTTTTATGTAGATTCAGATTCTGCAATCAGAATTTGGCTATCTCTTGTGGTTATGGAGGGGTGATTCCATCTTAAATCAACCAGTGGAAGAGAAATTTTCCACCATCACTTCTCAGATTTTGCTGATTTTTTTCACCAATTGTTGGTATTGA
Organism: Clarias gariepinus; assembly: GCF_024256425.1. Taxonomy (NCBI): domain Eukaryota; kingdom Metazoa; phylum Chordata; class Actinopteri; order Siluriformes; family Clariidae; genus Clarias; species Clarias gariepinus. The sequence continues at coordinate 1,101,325 of NC_071100.1, read as the reverse complement.
CATGAAAAAAAAACATTCAAACTCTCATTAAAAAATGGCAGCCATCTTGATTTTTGGCCTTGACGCGCTTCAAGTGTGCTTTAGTTTTCTAAATTGGATTCTTCTCCACTGGTAAGGTAAATTTTTAACTTTTGTACTGTTTTTGAAAACACAATTAGTTCATACTGTATACTGTACCTAGTTTCTGCTGTTTGGTAGTGTTGATTGCAGTGTGATTGAAGTAGGTCTAAAGCAATTTGTTCTCAGGTAATTAATCAAGAGTAGTTTCAGGCTTCCTTAAAGTGTGAATTGTGGGCAGGGCTTAGCTACATATATTGAAGGTTAATAAGAATATCCTGCAACAAAGGTAGTGCACAGAGAATTGACTCACTCTTTTTTACCAAGAAGTTACAAGTTTTTTATAGACAGTTACCTCAGTCTAGCATGTGTCTTCAACCTATCTCTGTCAGTTCTCACAGACCAAGATGCTTTTACTCACACAGCAGAGGCAGATCTCCCAGAAACCTCATCTACCCTCCAGTACTGTCTCATTGTCCTGCACTGGTGGTAGGTGGGCTCTGGAACTGCCAATCTGCTGTAAAGAAAGCAGACTTTATCTCTGCCCTAGCTACTCATTACTCTTTTGACTTTCTGGCACTAACTGAGACCTGGATATCTCCTCAGAACTCAGCTACACTGGCTGCCCTATCCTCTGCCTATGTATTCTCTCACACTCCACGAGAAACTGGCAGAGGTGGTGGTACGGGTCTCCTGTTGTCCAAGAGATGGTCCTTCTCGCCCATCACCCTGTCTCATCTCAGTTTTTCATCATTTGAATTTCATGCAGTTAAGGTAACCTCTTTAATTAACCTCCACATCTTAGTTATTTACCGTCCTCCTGGCTCTCTAGGAAACTTTCTAGATGAAATGGACATACTTCTTAGTCTTTTTCCTTCTGCTAACACTCCTCTCACTGTTCTAGGAGATTTCAACCTTCCATCTGATAAACTCCAATCCTCTTTCCTTCTCCCTCTCCTTAACTTCTTCTCCTTAACTCTAAACAGCTGCCCTCTTACACACAAGGCAGGGAATTCTCTCGACCTTGTTTTCTGCCGCCCTTCCCCAGTCACAGATATCACTACTATTCCTCTTCATAAATCTGATCATTACCTGGTATCCTTTACCATAACCCTTCCCATTCTATGTAAACCTAACCATCAAAATGTCTCTTTTACCCGCAAAAACCTTCACTCTGTCTCCCCTTCCTTTGTGTTTTCATGCACCCTGCGACTGAAACTTTCCTCTCCTCTCTCTCCTCATCCATAGATCTCCTTAGCCCGCTGTCATCTAAACCAAGGAAAACATTTACATTTACATTTAGGCATTTGGCAGACGCTCTTATCCATTATACATCTGAGCAGTTGAGGGTTAAGGGCCTTGCTCAAGGGCCCAACAGTGGCAACTTGGTGGTTGTGGGGTTTGAACCTGGGATCTTCCGAACCATAGTCCAATGCCCAGCCCTAATCTTGATGGTACATTTAAAAATGCCGATTTGGACCCAGATGACAGTGTTCAGTTCAAGCAGTGGAATCATAAAAACCATGGCAAAATATCTATCTAATGTGGCTGAGTTACTTGTGTTTAATAACTTGTATAGAGCACTAATCATCTGTTTGGCATCTGGTTTACAGCTATAAACAGAATCTAAAAGGGATGGAGAAGGAGACAAAGGGAAAGAGTCAGAATTACAAGAAATTAAATTCCTTATCTGTAGATATCTATAAAAATGTGTCCTGGGAATGTTAAACCTTACATTAGCAGCCCAGTAATAATAAAGAAAGTTTGGAAGTGCCATTCCTTTTGATTCACGGGGCCTCTGTAGGATACTTTTATTGAAAAAAGATTTTGTTAAAAAGATTGGAAGACACTAAAATAGGTAAAGGAATTTTGGAAACAGATTCATTTTGATTGTGTTTATTCTTCCGCCCAAAGAGCGAGGTAACCCTAACCCTAACCCAAGTCCCATCTTTCAAAGTCTAATTTAGTTTTGAAAAGTAGAACCTGATAATTCGCCTTGTACAGATCTGCATGGTTGTGTGTTACCCAAACTCCTAAATATTTGATTTTTCTGGAACTTATCTTAAAGGGGGTTGAATCAGGAAACTGTACTATATTGTTTATAATTGGCATCTTTTCACATTTTTGTAGATTAACCTTGTAGCCAGATATTTCAGCCAAGTCTTTCAGTAAATCCACAGGTTTTGGTAGGCTTTGAGAAGGATCGGATATGAAAAGCAGCATGTCGTCAGCATACAGGGAAACTTTGTGTTCCAGACACTGAATTCAACTAATTTCATTATCGATAATTATTGATTTTATCGATAAGTTGTTGCAGCCCTAAATAAAAATAGCAGCCCCCCTTGCCTTTGAGCGGGAGTTGGAGTGTTATACTTGTCCGATCCACCCCTCTCTTAATTTAGATTGGTCACATGTGCGTAAATGGGTCTCTTGAAAATCAATAGCAGCTTTGAGGTGTTGCAAATGAATTAGGACTTTTTTCCTTCTTTACAGGATGGTTAAGGGATTTAACATTCCATCTAACAAAATTGATTAAACATCCATTAGTCTGTCTAAAAGAAACACCTAAACAACTTTTTGTCATAAAAAGTTAATAGTAATAGTGAAGCTGCAGATTTACAAAAAATAGAATAGAGCCAGGAAAAAGAAAGCAAGAAAGAGAAAAAAGAGAGAGAAAGAGATTTTTAAAAAAGTACTGCTGACTGGCCTGAACCCTAACCCAATCACCCATTAAAACCAGGTGATTAACCCAACCCACACCAACAAATCCACACACTGTGCTTATCTGGATCCTACTGAGCCAAAATCAGGCTCTCACTGAACCATCTTATACGCTTGTAACAATAAAATATATAAACAGGTCTAAACATTAGTCAACATCATCCTTATTATAGTTATGAAGTGTTAATTATAAATAACTTTGTACTGAAACTAAAACGGAAACTTCAACATAATAACACTAACTTGGTGGTAATAAACCACTATAGTTTACCCCGGTCAGTATTGTGTTTACCGTCCATGTGCCAACGATACGAAAAATAAACGACCTTCAGGAGTTAAGGACTGGCTTCTGCGGAAGTAATAACACTATGCTTAACATAGTGCATGGCTTTATCCAGATCAGTGAACATCTTGTCCTCGCCCTCATAGGTGAAACAGAGTCGCGCAGGATACAGGTTGTCGCAACGCAGCTCGTGATTTCGGCATTGAGGGTCTATAACTCACCCTTAATAGAGTTCAGTTCTTCGGTCAGTGCACTTCTCAATTCTTTTTTAGTTAGTTATAATGTCACTCTTGAGGGATATAAGAATTTGGGATTTGAGGTCTTCGACGTCCATTTTTTCCAATTTTGAGGTAGATGAAGTAGCAGCGCGGCTTGAGTTCGGCTCACTAGGGGGACTGAGGGCCGAGGGTGTGCTGGGTGATCCGCTAAATTTGTATTTTCTCAAGCTTGCAGCCGTAGCCGACGCAAAAAAAACCTACTAAACTTGTCACCAAGTTATGACTACGTATTACCGACCAGTTAATGAAATAAACTAGAAATTAAAAAAAGGATTTTAACATATTAAATGTTATTGTTCAGCGAGAGCCCGACAAAACACATCCAACTCCATAATAGGCTCTATAGCGCCCCTCTTTGACACCTGTTTTTCACAGAGTAATTTATCTCTCTAATCGAACTCCACACTGCTATTATTTTGAAAACGCCCCATTTAAATTAATTATTAAATTACACAGAATCAGGTGCATCCAATCAAGACTGTTGGGTCTGTTGGTTTTCTATTACTCCGCTACACGTACAAGTAAAATATTTACCATAAAGTAATATAATTTCTCCCAAAAACAATTAATATTCTTGTTACTGATGTTGGACTGATATTATTTTGTATTATTTATTGTATTATTTTGTTATACTGCATATAACTTCAAAATATTGCCATGAACTTACTGAGAGCCCATAAACACTTACAAAATAATTGTGTACAAGTTCAGGTAAAGCTTTATGATATGGGAAAGAATTAAAACTTCAGTTAAAATAGTAATATATTTTTCTTGTGTAGGATCCCAAGCACATGCTGGCTGTAATTGAGTTCATGGAGGGCAAGACAAGGTCTTACCAAGATGGGGGCCGCCACACCAAACAGACTTTATCCATAGTACCTTCATCTACGTAAAGAAGGTATTTATGACATAGAAAGTACTTCTCATCAGTGATTATTATGATATTGAGAAAAAAAATAGTTGAAAAAGAAACAAATCAGAAACAGATATTTTTTTTTTGTTATATGAACTAAAAGGTTATGTAAGGGCCATATTTCATTCTTGTGATTTGTTGTTATGTTTATCTTATTTCAGTTTATTAGTTAAGCATTAAGCATTAAGTATCATACATATAATTTGTATTGTGACATCATTTCATAGGTTGTTCTGTGACATCATCCCACAGTTATGCAGTTCCATGTCTATCACGCACGTTAGTTGTAGTTGTTGTTAAGACACGGAAGGAGACAGAAAGGTTTGGAGCACACAAGCTTTTGACCGTGATAACGTGAGACAGTAAGCTAAAAGGAATACAGTAAAATAAGTTGTTGTAACTGTAATCTATCGAAGCTACAGAACACAGCAAGCGACTTGTCGTGACTACAGTGGATTTATGCAAGAAACTGTAACAACCGTTGTTTTTGATGTTGAAAATAAACAAGAGACAAAGAAATCAACGAAACGTCTAATGTCGTCAGTGACACTGTGTAACTAAAGACACGCGTCAGAACTTGTGAATAACATGCACCTACATTAAAGTCAAAAGCTTGGCTCCGCCGCAGAAATGAAGATAAGTGACTTAAGATTGTGAAGAGCGCGCGTGCGACTTCAAAAACGCGCATCAACCGAAAGCGAGAAGAGGACTTGCCTGCCTTAAACTTCACCATGTCACACGGCGAGGACAACGCCGCTATCGCCGAATCTGAGCAGGTGATGGTGCTCGACGAACTGAAGAGCGCCAGAGAAGGCAAGTGGAGTCAGTTGACTGTATTATACAATGAACTAGAGGCGCTTATGGACAATGCTTGTAATTTGCATGACGTTAAAGCCAAGCGCCGCCAATACAAAGCGCTGCTAAATGACTTTATTGAAAGTAATGTAACAGTGCGATCGTGCGCAAAGGATGAAGAGCGTGAAACCGATCAGCACCACTGGTTTCACCCTAGATTAACGCGCTGCTCAGAATTCATGGTAAGAGTGGAGTCGTGGATCGCGGACACTAGTAATCGCTTTAAGTTGTCTCAAACAGTTGACGATGGAGTTTCGCCAAACGACAGTGTGTCAATGGCGGAGCGTAAGACGCCCGCCCCCCAAAGGCACGGAAGCGTAACGTCAGCGGCATCCAAGAGGTCCTTAACGTCAGCAGCATCCGAAACTCGACTAAAAAAGGCAGAAGCCAACAGAGCAGCCTTGCTGGCTAAAGCAGCAACTTTGAGAGATCGGCAGGCGCTGGAGCTGGAGGAAGCACAATTAAAGATTGAGGAAGAGCAATTGAAAGCACGACTAAAGGCTGAGGAAGAGCAATTGAAAGCACAACTAAAGGCTAAAGAAGCACAATTAAAGGCACAAAAGGAAAGGCTGGAAATGGAAACGGCGCTTGCAATGGCCGATGCTGAACTAAATTCTTACCAGAACCGCAAAAAACAACATCCTGCCAGACGGAGCGTGGTCGTCGAAACGAGTGGTGCACGCCCCCCGGAACCAGAGCAAAACGACCACTGCAACCACAGTTCGGCAACGGAATACCTCGAGCTGCCATCACGCCTCCGAGCAACCCACTTAAGCATGCCAGTGAGTGCCCAACCCATAATGTCAAGCACCCTAATGGAACGGCCCACCCAAGGTAACGAACACTCACTTTACAACACTGACATAGTGGAGCCTCAGGGTAGGATGCCACCTCAGGCAGATCTTACAGAAATGTTTGCAAAGAGTCAGAGGCAACATTCCTTACCTCCGCGCAACGTTCCTCCATTCTATGGTGACCCTCTTAAGTTCACGTCCTTCGTAAGAGCCTTTAAACATGCCATCGAAACTAACACTGATAGCAATCATGATAGGCTGTTCTTTCTCGAGCAGTATACTGAAGGACAGCCTAAGGACCTAGTGAGAAGCTGCCTGCTCATGCCAGAACATCGTGGCTACGCAGAGGCTATGAAACTGTTACATGACAATTTCGGAAATAGACAAATAATCGCTACAACGCTGATGCAAAAGGCACTCAACTGGCCGGAAATAAAGTCAGAGGACGGAAAGTCGCTAAAAACTTTCTCCCTGTTCCTAGTAGAATGTTACAATACCATGTCAAGCATCGATTACATGGATGAGCTAGACAATGCTACCAACTTGAGAGGTGTTGCCTCAAAACTGCCCTACAAATTGCGTGAAAAATGGAGAAGCCACGTATACGAGTACGAAGAGCGCAATGAAGAAACAGCTAAGTTCGTGCAGCTGATGAAATTCGTAGAACGGGAAGCAAAGGCAATGTCTAACCCACTTTTTGGAGACCTGAACGTTTCGACTAGTGGTACAACGACTAGTGGTAAAAAGCACAGCAACAAATCCCCTTCAGGATTCAAGCAAAAAATGGAAGAAAAGAGAGGTAGCAGCTTTGCGACCGGCGTAAAACAGGTTGGTAAAAATCATAGAGACTCAATCACAGTAAAGAGTAGTGGTGCGTTAGTTATTAGTGCCTTCACTAAACCTTGTGCATCCTGTGAGCAAGATCATACCCTAGACGAATGCCACAAGTTTAACAATGAGACATATAAGGTCAAATTGGACTTTCTAAAAAAGAATGGATTCTGCTTTGGCTGTTTAGTAAAAGGACATTTAAGCAAAGACTGCACGAAGAAAATTACATGTCAGTTGTGCTCAAAGAAACATCCTCGCATGCTACACATTGCAGCAAAAGACACAGCTCAAGCGATCGCAAAGGCTGACGAAACCGAACCAGTTCAAACATTGCCTGTTGCAGCGAGTCACGAAACGAGTGCGTGTATCGGGGCTGGAGATGACTGTATTCTCTCCATAGTACCTGTTAAAATAAAGTCCAAGAAAGGCAACAAGACAGTAAAAGTATACGCCTTTATGGACCCAGGTAGCTCTGCTACCTTTTGTACAGAGTCACTAGCAAGGCGATTAAACGTACAAGGTAAAAAAATTGACATCATGTTAAGCACCATGAACGCGAGGAAACAAGTAGAAAGTTACGTGCTTACTGACCTAGAGGTTAGCAGTCTGGAAGAAAACACCTTTGTTGAACTCCCCAAAGTGTTCACACAAAAGAGTATCCCAGTCTCAGTGGAAAATATTCCACTCAGCGTCCTGAGACCATTCATGTGTGGAGTTGCTTCTCATCCAAGAAAATGGGCTCACTCACAACTTTGCCCAAAAACAAAGTCATGTATAAAAAATGGTACCAAAACACCCTCCAACAGCAAGTTCCTCCAACAATCCAACAACAGTTGAAATTTTGGGTCCATGGCCTGGAAACTTCCCAGATCTTAATCCCATTGAGAACTTGTGGTCAATCCTCAAGAGGCGAGTAGACAAACAAAAACCCACTAATGGGTTGCTATCAGTCAGGATTTGGCCCAGAAGTTGATTGAGAGCCCAGTCGAATTGCAGAGGTCCTGAATAAGAAGGGTCAACACTGCAAATACTGACTTTTTGCATAAGTGTCATGTAATTGTCGAGAAAAACCTTTTGAGAAACGTATGAAGTGCTTGTAATTATATTTCAGTACATCACAGAAACAACTGAAACAAAGATCCAAAAGCAGTTTAGCAGCAAACTTTGTGAAAACTACTATTTGTGTCATTCTCAAAACTTTTGGCCACGACTGTACATTAAAATGGAATTTAAGGAATTCTCTTCTTTTTCACATTAAAGTAATTTACGGGCTCCTGTAAAGTCAAAATATATTTTTATATCAATCTATGCATTTTTTTTATGTTTTTTAGGGTGTTGCGGATTCAAGGAGCTGCAGACGAAGGAATGTCAAGCTTCCCACACGGTGGCCTTTGTCAGTGGCAGCACCCTGACAGGACTATTCATTGTCTCACCTCCTCCAGTCTCACCCTCACCACTGAAGTTCCTCAGAGATGTGTATTGTCCCCTTTCTTATAGTCTCTCTTTACCTATTGTATGACTATGTACCTGCCTAGGCCTCCAACAGCATTATGAGGTTCTCAGACGAAAACCACAGTGGTGGGCCAGATCAGAGGTAACGACGAGACAGCTTACAGGGCGGAGATCAAGCATCTGATATCATGGTGTAAAAACAACAATCTGGAACTAAACACCAAATCAACGAAAGAGATCATTGTGGATTTACGACAAGCTACCAATCACACTTACAATTCCTTTCACATGCTGCTGTTGAGCATGTAACCAGCTTCAAGTTCCTTAGATTCCAGATCTCTGAGGACCTCATCTGGTCTCTGAACTCTTCTTTTCTGATCAGGAAGGCACAGCACTGTCTGTACTTTCTGAGAAGACTTAAAGTTCCACCTGTGTTGCAGGATACTGGAGAACTTTTATCGCTGTGCAATTGAGAGAATCCTTACAAACTCAGTATGGTACAGTAATTGCACTGCTCAGGACTGTAAAGCCTTATCAAAGATTCCCATATCATGGACTTCTCACTCTGTTACCATCATCAGAGCCTGTACCAGCAGACTGAAAAATAGCTTCTTTTATTTATTTTTTTCGTTGCCTGTTACCGCACTGAACAGCTGATCATGGACTGTTGGGTAACATCACTGCACTGTCCCTTTTTGTTTATATTGCACTGCTTCGTTTTTTAACACTATGTATCTTTGCACCATCGATAATTATGCTCATCATTTATCATTGCAGTACTGTATATTACACCCATATTTATTCAGTACATTTACATTTAAGCATTTGGCAGACGCTCTTATCCAGAGCGACTTACATTTTTATCTCATTAAACATCTAAGCAGTTGAGGTTTAAGGGCCTTGTTCAAGGGCCCAACGGTGGCAACTTGGTGGTTGTGGGGTTTGAACCTGGGATCTTCCGAACCGTAGTCCAATGCCTAAGCCACTGAGCTACCCATGGCCCCCCAGTATATATACCACATCTTTATTACCTAATGCACCTTCTGTCTACAGCACATTGACTGCACACACAGCTGTACATTCCTATATCACTATACACTCACCTAAAGGATTATTAGGAACACCTGTTCAATTTCTCATTAATGCAATTATGTAATCAACAGCAGAAGACCCCACTGGGTAACACTCATCTCCACTACAAATATGAAAAAGAGGCTACAATTTGCACGAGTTCACCAAAATTGGACAGTTGAAGACTGGAAAAATGTTTCCTGGTCTGATGAGTCTCGATTTCTGTTGAGACATTCAAATGGTAGAGTCAGAATTTGGCATAAACAGAATGAGCATCAACTGCAAGATGCTATCCTATCAATATGGGCCAACATTTGTAAAAAATGCTTTCAGCACTTTGTTGAATCAATGCTACGTAAAATTAAGGCAGTTCTGAAGGCAAAAGGGGGTCAAACACCGTATTAGTATGGTGTTCCTAATAGTCCTTTAGGTGAGTGTATATACCACAACTCTATTACCAAATGCATCCTCTGTTTGTATAGTCATTAAAATGTCATTATCTAAGTCAAGGGCTTTCCAACTATCCGGGTATCAAATACATGTCAGTGAATTAGAATATCACCAATAAATTTATTTATTTCACTAATTCAATCCACAGACAAATGAACATATAGACAATCATCATGCACAAGTTGCCAAATGGTTTGAAGCGCGCATGCTGCTCATTGCCGAATCATGTTAAATGTTCACTGATAATTTCACGCTCACTCTTAGTTCAAACTTGTCCGTGATTAAATAGCAGAGTGGTCAGAATAGCACCAGTTACACTGCTCCTTATGTACACAGGATAATGTCTTTTGGCCCAATAAAGGTTGGTCTTCCCTATGACTGTGGGTGCTGCTTTGTGCATTGGACATACCACTTTTTGTTCAAATGTAAATAAAAGATGAGTAATAATAATATATATTTAATAATACATTTTAAACACAAAGATTATTCTTATTCATACATGACAGTGTCTTATTATCTTTTGGGAGATGCCTGTGTCATTTCTAATCAAGAAAATACTTGCTGGTTAAATAAGTAAATTTAAGTCAGAATTTGCCAGGGGTCTGAATAATTTCGGGCTTGACTGTGTGTATGTATGTATGTTTGTGTGTGTATATATATATATATATATATATACTCAGCAAAAAAAGAAACGTCCCTTTTTCAGGACTGTGTATTTCAACAATAATGTTGTTAAAATCCAAATAACTTTACAGATCTTCATTGTAAAGGGTTTAAACAATGTTTTTCATGCATGTTCAATTAACCATAATCAATTAATTAACATGCACCTGTGGAATGGTCGTTAAGACCTTAACAGCTTACAGTAAGTAGGCATTTAAGGTCACAGTTCTAAAAACGCAGGACACTAAAGAGACTTGTCTACCGACTGTGAAAAACACCCAAAGAAAGATGCCCAGGGTCCCTGCTCATCTGTGTGAACGTGCATTAGGCATGCTGCAGGGAGGCATGAGGACCGCTGATGTGGCTAGGGCGATAAATCGCCATGTCCGCACCGTGAGACGCCTAAGACGGTGCTACAGGGAGACATGAAGGACAGCTGATCATCCTCGCAGTGGAAGACCACGTGTAACAACACCAGCACAGGATGGGTACATCCGAATATCACACCTGCGTGACAGGTACAGGATGGCCACAACAACTGCCCGAGTCACACCAGGAACACACAATCCCTCCATCAGTGCTCAGACTGTCCGCAATAGGCAGTCCATGAGGAGGAGATGCACTGCAGTACTTCAAGCAGCTGGTGGCCACCAGATACTGACTGGTACTTTTGATTTTGAGCCTCCCTTCATTCAGGGACACATTGGGAAACATTTTTAGTTTATGTTTTATGGTGTTGACTCTTTTAGTGTTTATACAAATATTTACACATTAAGTTTACTAAAAGTAAAAACAGTTGAAAGTCAGAGGACGTTTGTTTCTTTTTGCTAAGTATATATGTTTGTGTGTGTGTATATATATATATATATATATATATATATATATATATATATATATATATATTATAAAGTGTAACATATTTTATGGTTTAATAATAATAATAGTAATAACTTATATAGATTTAACAAACTCAAAATGTTTCCTAGTCCATTGTGTAAATAGGGTTGAGTTGAGATTACTGGTGAAGTGTGTGATTAGTGCTTTAATGTAAGTTGGTTGGACTGTTTTTTTTTTTGTTTGTTTTGTAGGTGAGCATCAGCTACAGGACGCCTGTGGAGGGAGTGTCACAACAGGGTGGAGTGGGAAACACTTAGCAAAAGACATTCATCGACAATCAGCCTATTTAAACAGACTAACATAAAAACAGTAATCATATTTACATTTAAATAATCTTTAACAAAGTTATAAGGGGGAAAAGCTTTAAATGAACAGTAAACATACTGAATTACAGACAGAATTCTATTACAAATCAGATTGTAAAAAGTTTCATAAATTTCATGCAGTCTAATACAATGATTCTTGCATCTTACTGTATCTACACCTCGTGCTGCAACAGCTGTCTACAATGTATGATTATACCACAGACACAGATTATTTAAATGTAGATATGATCACTAATTATAGTTAATAATTCAATAGTTAATTAAAATGCAGCTGTGGTTTGATATAACTGTATTATTCCCCTACAGGGCTCTATCCTAAAGATAGTGGAGTGTTAATATGTCTGGCTGTCTGGATATATAATGGACACCTCAAAACTGTTCCCCACTCATATTCCTCTGGGACATAAGGGGGTAAACCATATAAACACGTTGTTTGAGGTCTCGGGAAGAGGAAGTTGCTCCGTTGCATTTGTGAGAAAGTCGATTTTTTCTTTGCAAAGATTGTTTGTTTGTTAAATTTTGGCACATAATTAACTCCATACTGAAGGCTTCCAGCCCATTGGCTCACAAAAGGGTTGATTTCTCGAGGCTTCACCTGCACACTAACCCCCCCCCCCCCCCCCCCCCCCACCGGTCAAAATATGTAAAACAAGCTGACGTGTTTGAAGTTCCTTTACCAGAACCGCCAATCGCAGCGAGGCTTCAAACACCGTTTGTGACGTCAGTCGGCGTGACACGCCCTTCAGTCCCGTCACTACAAAGTGTCCTCTGAGGGGGGAATTAAGCAAACAAACTGTTGCACATAAACAACCTAAACCTAATATGGCGACGAAGAGTTCTGGACACCGAATAAAGGATTTACATTGTGTATGATACACACACACACACACACACACACCACTACGGAGAGAGGAAACATCAGTAATATTACCGCTCAGTGGTGGCTCAGTGGTAAGTCTCTCTCTCTCTCTCTCAGTTCGAAGCCTCTGAATGTTATAATATAATATGTATATAAAGGGTGAGGATGGTGTGATGGTGTGACGGTCCACTGTGACCCCTTTCTCTTGGCGGGAATCAGCCAACACCACCTAATATCACCGGTATAGTTAGTTTTAGATATAATTTAAAACGTGTCCGGGTGGTAAAGTCGGGGTTTGAGCTTTAATGTCTATAATACAGTCACTGTGTACATTGAGCTAAAGCGACACAGCTTTAGCCCCGTTAGCATCACAGTTGTGAAAGTGAAAGTAGTGTTAGTTCCGTGTTATCCGTGGACCACTGAGAGAGCGGTAAAGGGCAGAAATGACATTGTTAGCCTTTTTAATCCCAGAAACGGTGAATTTCACACGCCTTGAACAGAAAACTAATAATAACATGTGTTATATTGTTTATTTTTAATCACTGGTATACACTACCCATGATTTATTCATGGTATTTTACAAATTTTACATTTTTTTTTTATTTAACAGTATATGGAGCTGATTCCTTTTAAATGCAGTTTGGGTTTATTCTGATAGATGTGACCCAGTGACGTGACATCACGCGGATACAATACAAATTAATACATATTATTATTATTATTATTATTATTATTTTTATTATAATAATAATAATAATAATAATTATTATTATTATTATTAATGTCTTGGGACTGTATCTAACGGGTCTCTATTCTGGCATTATGGTTTTGCTCCGCAAATCTCTCCAGTGTTACTGCTGATTTGTGTCCCAACCACAGTGAAAGTGTACATTGTACTTTGTCACTGTCAGATACTGATTCCCTTATATTTTCCAAGTAAAGATGTTCACACACACACATCAGATTTGTTTCCACACCATAGGTGAATTAACACAGGCGAGTTTTATTCTCTAAATATGTTCATTATAACAAGGGAAACACATCCTGATGGATAGAATTGTCACTGTCAGATACTGTTTCCCCTTTGCTTTCTATATAAATAACGTCCCTCATGTATCATACTGTTACTGCGGCTCTCTGAGTCTCATCATTCTAACACCATGTTCATATGTCCATGTACTAAGTCAGTAGTAGAAGTTCTGTTACTGCTCACTTGTTTACACAGCATAAGTGAACCAGCTGATTCAGTGAAGTTTTATCATTATAAACACGTCCTTTATAGCAGCAGAAACACATCCTGATGGCAAGAGTTTGTGCTGTCAGTTAAGGTTCCCCTCAAATACAGATGTGTCCACAGCTGTCAGAATGGTAATACTGACATGTTTACAGCCTACAACTGACTCAGCTGATGTTCATCATTCTTATTATGTCCACGATAGCAAGGGAAACACATCTTGGTGGCTAGAATTCATGTTATCGGATAATGTGTCCACAGCTGTCAAATTGTACTACTGAAATTCTGAAATTTCAATACTGAACTCCGTCATCTTTCCCATTTCAGGGATTAAAAAATGCTAACACTGTAATTTTGGCCTTTACCGTGATCTGTAGAATCTCAGTGGTACACACTTAACCCCTCGAGGATGAACCTTCTCCTAAATATGCGCTCCCCGTGCCGTTTTCACGGGGTGGGGCTAAGAAAACGCATCCCGATGGGGAAACCAATTTTGACACAACACCAGCCTGTTGTGATACAGAGCCATTTTTTTTATCCTAGTTTTTCATAATATACATCTACATCACACCAACATGTAACAAATATGTTTGGTGTTAATGGAGTCAGGTTACCACCAAACAACTCTAAAAGGTTAACATACATACATTCAATGTGAATGTGTATGAATCAAAATTATATGATTGATTATATGATCACATACATAACGTGGTATACAACATGGTGGTCATTACACCATGTCTCTATGGCAACGGGATCCACAGTTAGGTTCAGTTTCAATGTTCCTATGGAAGTTACCATAGCAGGGAATGCAACTGTGGGCCCTTCCTGTTTCAATAGGGCGTACCTTCATGTCAGTGTGGAAAATTTGGACACCTCTTGCGCCCCAGTGGTACAATTTATGTCATCATGTGGGGTATGTTCTGGCACAGCTTGCAAACCTCTTCAAATGTGGTAAATTTTTATATTTCTACAAAATTCTTGCTCTGCGCTAGAATCCGTCAAAGTTGGTCTTTATGTTAAGTCTATGGGATTTTTAAGGGCGGTTAATTGGCCACCTCCTAGCCCATAGAAAAGTCATGTCAAGCACCCCATTCCCGAATAAGCTGCATGATTTGACACCTCTTTGATGGGTCTACGATAAACGGTACAGGACTAGTTATGCACCAAACATTTGTATGGAATAATAATAATAATAATAATAATAATAATAATAAGCCTGTGAGATGATAATCATGACGATTCGTAATCACCCCTCATTAACAACCCAGGGGGTGCACAGCATTCTAGTGCCTATTAGATACCTTCTGTAGTTTTTAGTTATTCAAAATCTATAATATACAGCTGCTTGAAGTTAACCAGACACTTTGTGACATTATTTTCTGTATAGGTGAGATAAATACATTAGAATAGTAAATAGACCATTTAATAATCACATATCACAGTTTAAATTACAATGTGTCAAATCATGATGTATATTGTATCTCATTACTCTGTTCCCTTGATGTTACAGTGTTTATGTAGCTGTGTGTTAACTCCTCACCTGCTCAGTGCTGCTGGTGGTCGGGTCGTGTCTCACACATGGAGTCCCGCTGGGTTCCTCACGAAGTCCTGCTTTTACTCCTCATCATCATCTTCATCACAGGTGGGTGTGATCTCAGTCTCACTGCTCATACTGGGATCAGCTAATAGTCTCTCTTACAGTCTTATGAACCTCTATTAAACATGTTTTAGGATTCATTACTTTTTCATTTACCTCATTCACACACACACACACACACACACACACACCAGTGCAGACTGACACAAAGGAAGAGAGAAAATGGGTCTTTAACGTCTCTAATGTGACTTGCTTTTGCTTTACACACGCAATATACACACACATACAGACTCAAAATAAAATGTTTTACACACACACACACGTCGTCACAGTGTTATAGTAAACAGTACACACGTGCACGGATGTTGATTATACCAGTAAGAGACGAGCACTAAGACCCAGCAGCGGAGACGATTACCCATAATTCTGCAGCACGAGAGAGAAAAAAAACCGTTGGCTCAGTTGTGATCACATGACGCTCAACGTCAACGTAACAGTTTCTTCCCCTCAGCAATTAGCCTGCTCAGTGTTCTGACCCAGGACTGACCTCTACACATGCAGACACACCTGTCTTTATGTAGTCCGTTACTGAAGTTACTCCTTGTCCTGTGTAGTACCAGCTGGAGGTGACTGAATTTGAAGTTCTTGAAAATGTGCAGACAACTTTGACAAGGGACAGACTGTAATGTCTAGACAACACAGTTTAAAACAGGAGGTCTTGTGGTGCCATGAGGTTCATGTTGATTGTATGTAAAGTTCTAACAGAAACCTTACTGAGACTAGATACCTACCTAGCATTGTTTCTCAAGGTTTAACTATAATAGACATTTTTAAACAAGTTAAAGTCAACCTACTAACTCAACTCATACGGATTCATGCATTTGATTTTATTCTCTTTATCTACTTCTCTTTTACAGAACCTGTATCAGCTGTTCCTACTGTACATGTGGAGTTTAATCAATCTGCTGCTCTGCCCTGTGAACGGGACTGTACTGGTTTGGCCAAATGGACTCTGTTCAGTGGCGGAGATGATGTAGTGGCTGAGTGTGATCAGACATCCTGCAGGCCATTAAAGGAGGGGTTTAACATGTCACATGATCAGTACCTGAAGGGAGATCTCACCCTCACCATTACTGCAGTTCATTACAGTATGAGGGGTTTATACACGTGTCAGTGTGATGAGAGAGACGTTAATGATGTGGAGCTCAGGATTAACAGTAAGTGTGTTTATCTGCTCTATAGTTTATAAACTCTTACTGATTCAGGTTTAATGTGTTATCAAAATTACATCAGTTAAGAAGTTAAATATTTTTCCTCCTCAGCCACAACGACATCACTTGAGATAAACTCTGGTGAAGATCTGCAGCTGGATTTACACGTATCAGAGGGAGTGAAGGTGTTTTATAGGGGGGACAATTCATCAGATCCACGTGGTGTAGAGATCTGCAGTGTGGATAGTGGATCACTGAACTGTACAGATGATTACACACTGAGAACATCACTAAGTTCTAGAAGAAGAACAAAAAGAACAACATCACCACTTACTAACACACTCCTGATACTGAGAGGAGTAAAGTCGACTGATGGAGGGAATTACACCGTCTGGGACGTGGAGAACAAGGAATATCTTCACATTTACAGAGTGTCAGTGAGAGGTTTGTACTCTGTCTGGTTTGTGTCCATGTTGAAGACTTAATATTTATCAGAATAAACAGGAATTTTAAAAACACTGATCATTTTTAAAAACACTGATTTGTATCTGAGGATTCATTTATAATAAAATCAAGAAAGTTTTTTTAAATCCCAACTAATTCAGGAAAATGTGTGTGTGTGTGTGTGTGTGTGTGTGTGTGTGTGTGTGTGTGTGTGTACACATCAGATCCAGAGAAGAGTTCTGTATCAGAGTGGGTGATTGTCTTGATTATCCCCGTGGTGCTGCTGGTTGTTGCACTGTCTTGGATTGTTTACAAAATGTCTGTAAGTAACAGTGACGTGTATCACATGACATCACATTTTATTAAGTGGTATTAATAGTTTTAAATAGTTATCTAATCACTAACTATTACACACTCCTAATACTCTGAATATTTATTTAAGAATCAATTTATTTAGTCTCACCCTGAGAAGGAAGCTGAATTAATTTTGATTTTATCCAGCAGTCTTTGAGCTGATGTGATGTGAGTGTGGGTTGTGAAGATGGTGATCAGTATGTAATAATGTTAATACTTTAATGACTGTGTGTATAATCATCTATATTCATTTATCCAGTGTTGCAGCGGTGGAACAGGGGAACATCAGAGCTCAAATGGCATTACAGCAGGACCTGGGTCTCCAAAGACCCACATCATGTTGGGGCCGATTGAGAACCAACCGGAAACTTGATGAAGTATCCGCCTAATCAATGAAGAGGTCCTCAACCCTCCACCTTCAGGGTCACTACTCTGCTGTTGTCTTCCTAAGACAACTTTTTTTTTCATGTGGTGGAAAATCTCAGCTCAACACCAGCTAGATTAAAGATTACCTCTTTAATGACTTCTTAGTGACTGAGAGAAGCCCATCTCAAACTTCCATCTGCAGCCATTCCACAGAGGAGCATCCTGGGCAGCTGATAGACAGTCATAAGACATGCAGTATTGATTGTCTGTTACTGTAAGGTGATGGAAGTTCAGCCTTCATACCTTTCAAGAGAAAAACTATTCATGTTCATGCACTATTCAACGTTTTTACATTCCAAGAACAAGTGTAGTGCCTGTCTGAGTGTTGATCAACTTCTGATTTTGCACGGAAACATGAAATGCAATAATTACTACAGACACTCCAACACACCATGGTGCCTTACCTGTTCATTTACACATCAGCATTTAAACATCTCAATGTAGAGTTTTTACATCTAATCAGATCCTGCACTGACCTGAATAACACAATTTGAATCTCTCCAGAATCTGAAGTGTGAGATCTGCGGCAGGCTCTCACTTTTAAAAATTGGAGACTAAAGGGCACTTTGTACGGTCGACCAGAAGGCAAATCATCTTTCCCATATATGTGTATTATTTTCCCCTTGTAAATATATTATTTTTCCCTTGTAAATATATTATTTTTCCCATGTAAATATATTATTGTTCCCTTGTAAATATATTATTTTTCCCTTGTAAATGTATTATTTATTCATACATTCTTTAAATATTTTCTATATTGTGTATTTTAGTTGTACAATTTTTTTTTTTACTTTAATTTTTATATTTTATTTCATTCTTTCCTAGTTTTATTTTCCCTTTATTTTAATTTTCATATTTATTTCCTATTACTATTCACAGTCTTCTATTTTTAGGTCACGAGCAGTTGTTTAAGCATTTCACTGCATATCGTACTGTGTATGTGACAAATGAAATTTTAATTATTTTTCCCCTGTAAATATATTATTTTCCCCTTGTAAATGTATTGTAGCGTTTTTCACCGCCACGAAGGGATTAGGAGAGACGAGTGAGCTTCCTTGCTGCCCAATGCAAATGGCTGGGAGTATTTTATTCAGCATAGCACATAAACGGCACATTCACAAGTCACACAATCACAAGACACACTTCTAACTCACACACACACACCCTGGCCGAAGCCACTAATCCAACCACCTTTCCTCGACAGGGTGAACACCTAACAACCCCTCCCGCAAAGCATGATGGTTACTAGTCCCAAAACCCCGCCCACGCCACAGTATTATTTTTCCCTTGTGGTCTGTTTTTTTTTTATAGGTGTATGATGTTTTTGTTAGAATTATTTTATATATAAAGGAGTGATTTCTACTCTCTTGCTCTTTTCCTCATAGATCTGATATTAACGTGTTAAATCTTTCCTGCTCCTATCTTCCTGTCTCCTCTTGCATCTTTTCTTTCTTAAATGTTCTTAAAGAGCATGGAAGGAAAGCATCCTGAACTATAGAAAAGCTCTTAGTGTAGATAGATCAACATATCTCTCCACTCTTATAGAAAATAACAAAAATAATCCTAGATTTTTATTTAATGCTGTAGCCAAATTAACCAGAAATAAGACCACTGCAGAAATCTCCACAACAACATCGTGTAATAGTGAGGACTTCATGAACTTTTATATTATTTAAATTTTAAATATTAGGCATAGAATTGAGGCTTTGAAACCCGAACAATGTACTTGATGCAGATCTTAAACTAGCGATGTCAGATCAGAACCTAGAATACTTTACTCCCCTTGAAAAGAATGAACTAATTTCACTCATCTCTTCTGCAAATTCATCAACCTGTATATTAGATCCTGTACCGACACATTTTCTTAAACAGATAGTACCAACAATAACAGAACCCCTGTTGAGAATAATTAATTCTTTACTCAGCAGTGGGTATGTTCCAAAATCTTTTAAATTAGCAGTTATCAAACCAATAATTAAGAAACCTGACCTCGACCCCTGTCAGCTGTCCAGTTACAGGCCAATATCAAACCTCCCCTTTATCTTTAAGATTCTGAAAAAGATAGTAGCGGAGCAGCTATGCTCATATCTACATAGAAATGGCATACATGAACTGTATCAGTCAGGATTTAGGCCTCATCACAGTACAGAGACAGCACTTGTTAAAGTAGTAAATGACCTCCCATTGGCCTCTGATCAGGGTTGTGTAACTATGCTTGTATTACTCGACCTCAGTGCAGCTTTTGACACCGTTGATCACGCTATTCTTCTTCACAGATTAGAAAATGTAGTAGGAATTAAGGGTACAGTCCTCTCCTGGCTCAGATCCTATTTGACCGATCGGTATCAATATGTAGACTTAAATGGTGATTATTCTGAATGTTCTCTAGTGGAGTTTGGTGTTCCACAGGGTTCAGTTTTAGGCCCACTGCTTTTTTCCCTTTACATGCCTCCTCTGGGCAACATAATCCGTAAGTATGGTATTAGTTTTCACTGTTATGCTGATGACACACAGTTATACATCTCAGCAAAACCTGATGAGAAAAAACAGCTTACTAAAGTTGAGCAATGTATGCAGGACATAAGAAATTGGATGCTAATTAACTTCCTTCTGCTTAATCCGGATAAGACAGAAGTTTTAGTCATAGGACCGCATACAGCTAGGACTAAAATTTTAGATCACACCGTAACTTTAAATGGCCTTTCTGTTCCATCAAGTGCAACAGTGAAAGACCTTGGTGTGATCATTGATTCCAGCCTTTCATTTGAAGCTCATGTAGATAATATTACCAAGATAGCAATTTTTCACCTCAGAAATATTGCCAAGATAAGAAATATATTGTTAAACGATGCAGAAAAACTAGTTTGTGCTTTTATCACCTCTAGGTTAGACTATTGTAATGCCTTACTGTCTGGTTGTTCAGCTAGGTGCATAAATAAGCTTCAGCTAGTCCAGAATGCAGCAGCGAGAGTCCTCACTAGAACCAGAAGATACGAGGATATCACGCCCATCTTATCTTCACTTCATTGGCTTCCTGTGAAATTTCGCATTGATTTTAAAATACTACTCTTGACATACAGTATAAAGCATTAAATGGTCTCGAGCCGCAGTACCTGAGCGAACTGCTAGTGTCTTATGAACCGCCACGCCTACTTCGATCAAAGGATTCAGGCTGCTTGTCAGTACCGCGTATTATGAAAAATACAGCTGGGGCAGAGCTTTTTCTTACAAAGCCCCAAAATTATGAAATAGTCTTCCGAATAGTCTTCGAAACATGAACCATTGTAAATATCCTGGTGAGATCCTGCAGAATCAAAGGAGAGGAAGATAGAGAGGTGTCGGTCCAGGGACAGATCACAAGACGTTGGCTCGAGAGGAGAAAGGGGGAAGGGAACAGAGGGGGAGAGAGAGGGGGAGAGAGATGGAGACATATAGAGAGTATGGGAAGGTGAGCGTTTGAGTGTTCACACCTTTAATTCAATTCAATTCAGTTCAATTTTATTTGTATAGCGCTTTTAGCAATTGTCATTGTTGCAAAGCAGCTTTACACAATCAAAAGAATTATTTAAGTTTGTATGAAATGTGAATGTGTATGAATCAAAATGGTCAGTTTGCAAGCCGAGGACGACTGTGGCAAGGAAAAACTCCTTAAAATGGTAATAGGAAGAAACCTTGAGAGGAACCAGACTCAACAGGGAACCCATCCTCATTTGGATGAAACAGAAAGCAGGAAATGATCTGCATTTATACAGTGTGTTAGGTGGCAGGCAGTTCAGCTATAATAGTTCATGTTAATTGATGTTAATATGGAGTCCAGGTAGTTATTGAAGACCCAGGTAGACTTGTAGGAAGTTCCAGTCCTGAACTATCAAACTGTCAAGTCCCCAGAGAAACAGTTGCCAACACCAGTCGAGGCCAGAACCCATCTTCTAGGTAGAGAGAATCAGCCCCAGACACCAGAAGCATCCCAAAGAGACACACGGGGCATCCATGTGATGAGATCTTCAGCCAGAAGCGGGGCACCAGGATGGGTCAGACAGGTCCGGAGGGCAGAGGGAGTCTGGATCACTGGCAGCTCAGGAACGACATGTGTAGCTCGACAGAGAGAGAGAAAGAGTGAAAGGGGGAGACAGGAGGAGAGAGGAAAGAGAAAGAGGGGGGAAAGAGAAGAAGAGGAGAGATGGCAGTTAGGTATGGTCACAGTCACACAATGTATAATGTGAATGTATATTAACTGTAGAGTGCAAGCAGAGACTCTGGCAGGACTAACTATGACATCATAACTAAAAGGGAGAGCCAGAAGGAAACACAAACATGAGGGGAAACTGAGATGTAAAGCAAACAATCACCTCACCGTCAGCAAACCTGAGTGATCAATGAGAGTGAGGAAGACAGCATCCAAACATACCAGTTCACCATAATACTCTACGTCCATGAGTCCCCCAGATCTGCTCCTTTACCTATGGCAAATCTATTTATAAAAATGCTTGATTAAATAAATAGGTTTTTAGCCTGGACTTAAACACTGAGACTGTGTCTGAGTCCCGAACACTATTTGGAAGACTATTCCATAATTTTGGGGCTTTGTAAGAAAAAGCTCCGCCCCCAGCTGTAGTTTTCATAATACACGGTACTGACAAGTAGCCTCCATCCTTTGATCGAAGTAGGCATGGCGGATCGTAAGACACTAGCAGTTCGCTCAGGTACTGCGGCGCGAGACCATTTAATGCTTTATATCAAATTCAATTTTTATTTGTCACGAACATGCTAGTACGACCGCCGGTGACCTTAAAAAGAAAATAAATACTATATGTAAGGAATAAATATTAATTAAAAGAAATTAAATACAAAAGAAAATAAATGTAACTAGTAAAATAAAGAAACTGTACAAATAAGGGCATAATAAAAATATTACAAAATATAGAAATATAGGAATATGGGGGGATATATATATATAAAAATTTTGTTGTAAAAAAATGTTGTAAAGTGGCAAAGTGGCAAAGTTTCATGTGCAATGGTAGATATATAAACCTGTATTGTATAAAGTGACTTATGAAAGTGACATGTGCAATGGTTTCAGATATGTAGACATGTATTGCATGAATGTGTCCATAATTGTCCAGTCAATGTCAATGTTTAAAACAGAGAGACAGAGCAACAGAGATAACAGTCTATTGTTGAGATGGCTGAGGTCCTTCACGATCTTCCTGGCCTTGGTCCAGCATTGCTTGCTGTAGATCGAGTGCAGGTCAAGGAGCTCGGTAAGGATGATGCGCTCAGCTGATCGCACCACCCTCTGTAGAGCTCGTCTGTCCTGCATGGTTCTGTTTCCAAACCAGGTCGTGATGTATGCTTCACGGCATTACAATAAGGCGTTACAATAGTCCAACCTAGAAGTGATAAAAGCATGAACTAGTTTTTCTGCATCGTTTAGCGACAATATATTTTTTATCTTGGCAATATTTCTGAGGTGAAAGAATGCTATCCTGGTAATATCATCTACATGAGCTTCAAATGAAAGGCTGGAATCTATAATCACACCGAGGTCTTTTACAGTTGCACTTGATGAAACAGAAAGGCCATCTAAACTTACAGTGTGATCTAAAATTTTAGTCCTAGCTGTATGCGGTCCTATGACTAGAACTTCTGTCTTATCCGGATTATGCAGAAGGAAGTTAATTAGCATCCAATTTCTTATGTCCTGTACACATTGTTCAACTTTAGTAAGCTGGTTTATCTCATCAGGTTTTGCGGAGACATATAACTGTGTGTCGTCAGCATAACAATGAAAACTAATACCATGCTTACGGATTATGTTGCCCAGAGGGAGCATATACTGTACATAAGCCTGTAGTCTCACACAAGGTGCAGTAATGTATACTGTATATAAGCCTGTAGTCTCACACAAGGTGCAGTAATGTATACTGTATATAAGCCTGTAGTCATACACAAGGTGCAGTAATATATACTGTATATAAGCCTGTAGCCTCACACAAGGTGCAGTAATGTATACTGTATATAAGCCTGTAGCCTCAAACAAGGTACAGTAATGTATACTGTATATAAGCCTGTAGTCATACACAAGGTGCAGTAATGTATACTGTATATAAGCCTGTAGCCTCACACAAGGTGCAGTAATGTATACTGTATATAAGCCTGTAGCCTCACACAAGGTGCAGTAATGTATACTGTATATAAGCCTGTAGTCATACACAAGGTGCAGTAATGTATACTGTATATAAGCCTGTAGCCTCACACGAGGTGCAGTAATGTATACTGTATATAAGCCTGTAGCCTCACACGAGGTGCAGTAATGTATACTGTATATAAGCCTGTAGTCATACACAAGGTGCAGTAATGTATACTGTATATAAGCCTGTAGTCTCACACAAGGTGCAGTAATATATACTGTATATAAGCCTGTAGCCTCACACAAGGTGCAGTAAGGTATACTGTATATAAGCCTGTAGCCTCACACAAAGTGCAGTAATGTATACTGTATATAAGCCTGTAGTCATACACAAGGTGCAGTAATGTATACTGTATATAAGCCTGTAGTCATACACAAGGTGCAGTAATGTATACTGTATATAAACCTGTAGTCATACACAAGGTGCAGTAATATATACTGTATATAAGCCTGTAGCCTCACACAAGGTGCAGTAATGTATACTGTATATAAGCCTGTAGTCATACACAAGGTGCAGTAATATATACTGTATATAAGTCTGTAGCCTCACACAAGGTGCAGTAATGTATACTGTATATAAGCCTGTAGTCTCACACAAGGTGCAGTAATGTATACTGTATATAAGCCTGTAGCCTCACACAAGGTGCAGTAATGTATACTGTATATAAGCCTGTAGCCTCACACAAGGTGCAGTAATGTATACTGTATATAAGCCTATACCCTCACACAAGATGCAGTAATATATACTGTATATAAGCCTGTAGACTCACACAAGGTGCAGTAATGTATGCTGTATATAAGCCTGTAGCCTCACACGAGGTGCAGTAATGTATACTGTATATAAGCCTGTAGCCTCACACAAGGTGCAGTAATGTATACTGTATATAAGCCTGTAGCCTCACACAAAGTGCAGTAATGTATACTGTATATAAGCCTGTAGCCTCACACAAGGTGCAGTAATGTATACTGTATATAAGCCTGTAGCCTTAAACAAGGAACAGTAATGCATACTGTATATAAGCCTGTAGCCTCACACAAGGTGCAGTAATGTATACTGTATATAAGCCTGTAGCCTCACACAAGGTGCAGTAATATATACTGTATATAAGCCTGTAGCCTCACACAAAGTGCAGTAATGTATACTGTATATAAGCCTGTAGTCTCACACGAGGTGCAGTAATGTATACTGTATATAAGCCTGTAGCCTCACACAAGGTGCAGTAATGTATACTGTATATAAGCCTGTAGCCTCACACAAGGTGCAGTAATATATACTGTATATAAGCCTGTAGCCTCACACAAGGTGCAGTAATGTATACTGTATATAAGCCTGTAGCCTCACACAAGGTGCAGTAATATATACTGTATATAAGCCTGTAGTCATACACAAGATGCAGTAATGTATACTGTATATAAGCCTGTAGTCATACACAAGGTGCAGTAATGTATACTGTATATAAGCCTGTAGTCTCACACAAGGTGCAGTAATATATACTGTATATAAGCCTGTAGTCATACACAAGATGCAGTAATGTATACTGTATATAAGCCTGTAGTCATACACAAGGTGCAGTAATGTATACTGTATATAAGCCTGTAGCCTCACACAAGGTGCAGTAATGTATACTGTATATAAGCCTGTAGCCTCACACAAGGTGCAGTAATGTATACTGTATATAAGCCTGTAGTCTCACACAAGGTGCAGTAATGTATACTGTATATAAGCCTGTAGCCTCACACAAGGTGCAGTAATGTATACTGTATATAAGCCTGTAGCCTCACACAAGGTGCAGTAATGTATACTGTATATAAGCCTGTAGCCTCACACAAGGTGCAGTAATGTATACTGTCTATAAGCCTGTAGTCATACACGAGGTGCAGTAATGTATACTGTATATAAGCCTGTAGTCATACACAAGGTGCAGTAATGTATACTGTATATAAGCCTGTAGCCTCACACAAGGTGCAGTAATATATACTGTATATAAGCCTGTAGCCTCAAACAAGGTGCAGTAATGTATACTGTATATAAGCCTGTAGCCTCACACAAGGTGCAGTAATATATACTGTATATAAGCCTGTAGCCTCAAACAAGGTGCAGTAATGTATACTGTATATAAGCCTGTACCCTCACACAAGATGCAGTAATGTTTACTGTATATAAGCCTGTAGCCTCACACAAGATGCAGTAATATATACTGTATATAAGCCTGTAGCCTCACACAAAGTGCAGTAATGTATACTGTATATAAGCCTGTAGCCTCACACAAGGTGCAGTAATGTATACTTTCTATAAGCCTGTAGTCATACACAAGGTGCAGTAATGTATACTGTATATAAGCCTGTAGCCTCACACAAAGTGCAGTAATGTATACTGTATATAAGCCTGTAGTCATACACAAGGTGCAGTAATGTATACTGTATATAAGCCTGTAGCCTCACACAAGGTGCAGTAATGTATACTGTATATAAGCCTGTAGCCTCACACGAGGTGCAGTAATGTATACTGTATATAAGCCTGTAGTCATACACGAGGTGCAGTAATGTATACTGTATATAAGCCTGTAGCCTCACACGAGGTGCAGTAATGTATACTGTATATAAGCCTGTAGTCATACACAAGGTGCAGTAATATATACTGTATATAAGCCTGTAGCCTCACACAAGGTGCAGTAATGTATACTGTATATAAGCCTGTAGCCTCACACAAGGTGCAGTAATGTATACTGTATATAAGCCTGTAGCCTCACACAAGGTGCAGTAATGTATACTGTATATAAGCCTGTAGCCTCACACAAGGTGCAGTAATGTATACTGTATATAAGCCTGTAGCCTCACACAAGGTGCAGTAATGTATACTGTATATAAGCCTGTAGCCTCACACAAGGTGCAGTAATGTATACTGTATATAAGCCTGTAGCCTCAAACAAGATGCAGTAATATATACTGTATATAAGCCTGTAGTCATACACAAGGTGCAGTAATGTATACTGTATATAAGCCTGTAGCCTCAAACAAGATGCAGTAATATATACTGTATATAAGCCTGTAGTCATACACAAGGTGCAGTAATGTATACTGTATATAAGCCTGTAGCCTCACACAAGGTGCAGTAATGTATACTGTATATAAGCCTGTAGCTTCACACAAGGTGCAGTAATGTATACTGTATATAAGCCTGTAGCCTCACACAAGATGCAGTAATGTATACTGTATATAAGCCTGTAGCCTCAAACAAGATGCAGTAATGTATACTGTATATAAGCCTGTAGCCTCAAACAAGATGCAGTAATATATACTGTATATAAGCCTGTAGTCATACACAAGGTGCAGTAATGTATACTGTATATAAGCCTGTAGCCTCACACAAGATGCAGTAATGTATACCGTATATAAGCCTGTAGCCTCACACAAGGTGCAGTAATGTATACTGTATATAAGCCTGTAGCCTCACACGAGGTGCAGTAATGTATACTGTATATAAGCCTGTAGCCTCACACAAGGTGCAGTAATGTATACTGTATATAAGCCTGTAGCCTCAAACAAGATGCAGTAATGTATACTGTATATAAGCCTGTAGCCTCACACAAGGTGCAGTAATGTATACTGTATATAAGCCTGTAGTCATACACAAGGTGCAGTAATGTATACTGTATATAAGCCTGTAGCCTCACACAAGGTGCAGTAATGTATACTGTATATAAGCCTGTAGCCTCACACAAGGTGCAGTAATGTATACTGTATATAAGCCTGTAGCCTCACACAAGATGCAGTAATGTATACTGTATATAAGCCTGTAGTCATACACAAGGTGCAGTAATATATACTGTATATAAGCCTGTAGCCTCACACAAGGTGCAGTAATGTATACTGTATATAAGCCTGTAGCCTCACACGAGGTGCAGTAATGTATACCGTATATAAGCCTGTAGCCTCACACGAGGTGCAGTAATGTATACTGTATATAAGCCTGTAGCCTCACACGAGGTGCAGTAATGTATACTGTATATAAGCCTGTAGTCATACACAAGGTGCAGTAATATATACTGTATATAAGCCTGTAGCCTCACACAAAGTGCAGTAATGTATACTGTATATAAGCCTGTAGTCATACACAAGGTGCAGTAATATATACTGTATATAAGCCTGTAGCCTCACACAAAGTGCAGTAATGTATACTGTATATAAGCCTGTAGTCATACACAAGGTGCAGTAATATATACTGTATATAAGCCTGTAGCCTCACACAAGATGCAGTAATGTATACTGTATATAAGCCTGTAGCCTCACACAAGGTGCAGTAATATATACTGTATATAAGCCTGTAGTCATACACAAGGTGCAGTAATGTATACTGTATATAAGCCTGTAGCCTCACACAAGGTGCAGTAATGTATACTGTATATAAGCCTGTAGCCTCACACAAGATGCAGTAATGTATACTGTATATAAGCCTGTAGCCTCACACAAGGTGCAGTAATATATACTGTATATAAGCCTGTAGCCTCACACAAGGTGCAGTAATGTATACTGTATATAAGCCTGTAGCCTCACACAAGGTGCAGTAATATATACTGTATATAAGCCTGTAGCCTCACACAAGGTGCAGTAATGTATACTGTATATAAGCCTGTAGCCTCACACAAAGTGCAGTAATGTATACTGTATATAAGCCTGTAGTCATACACAAGGTGCAGTAATGTATACTGTATATAAGCCTGTAGCCTCACACAAGGTGCAGTAATGTTTACTGTATATAAGCCTGTAGCCTCACACAAGGTGCAGTAATGTATACTGTATATAAGCCTGTAGCCTCACACAAGGTGCAGTAATATATACTGTATATAAGCCTGTAGCCTCACACAAGGTGCAGTAATGTATACTGTATATAAGCCTGTAGCCTCACACAAGGTGCAGTAATATATACTGTATATAAGCCTGTGGCCTCACACAAGGTGCAGTAATATATACTGTATATAAGCCTGTGGTCTCACACAAGGTGCAGTAATGTATACTGTATATAAGCCTGTAGCCTCACACAAGGTGCAGTAATGTATACTGTATATAAGCCTGTAGCCTCACACAAGGTGCAGTAATATATACTGTATATAAGCCTGTAGCCTCACACAAGGTGCAGTAATGTATACTGTATATAAGCCTGTAGCCTCACACAAGGTGCAGTAATGTATACTGTATATAAGCCTGTAGCCTCACACAAGGTGCAGTAATATATACTGTATATAAGCCTGTAGCCTCACACAAGATGCAGTAATGTATACTGTATATAAGCCTGTAGCCTCAAACAAGATGCAGTAATGTATACTGTATATAAGCCTGTAGCCTCACACAAGGTGCAGTAATGTATACTGTATATAAGCCTGTAGTCATACACAAGGTGCAGTAATGTATACTGTATATAAGCCTGTAGCCTCACACAAGGTGCAGTAATGTATACTGTATATAAGCCTGTAGTCATACACAAGGTGCAGTAATGTATACTGTATATAAGCCTGTAGCCTCACACAAGATGCAGTAATGTATACTGTATATAAGCCTGTAGTCATACACATGGTGCAGTAATGTATACTGTATATAAGCCTGTAGCCTCACACAAGATGCAGTAATGTATACTGTATATAAGCCTGTAGTCATACACAAGGTGCAGTAATATATACTGTATATAAGCCTGTAGCCTCACACAAAGTGCAGTAATGTATACTGTATATAAGCCTGTAGCCTCACACGAGGTGCAGTAATGTATACCGTATATAAGCCTGTAGCCTCACACGAGGTGCAGTAATGTATACTGTATATAAGCCTGTAGCCTCACACAAAGTGCAGTAATGTATACTGTATATAAGCCTGTAGTCATACACAAGGTGCAGTAATGTATACTGTATATAAGCCTGTAGCCTCACACAAAGTGCAGTAATGTATACTGTATATAAGCCTGTAGCCTCACACAAGGTGCAGTAATGTATACTGTATATAAGCCTGTAGCCTCACACAAGGTGCAGTAATATATACTGTATATAAGCCTGTAGTCATACACAAGGTGCAGTAATGTATACTGTATATAAGCCTGTAGCCTCACACAAGGTGCAGTAATGTATACTGTATATAAGCCTGTAGCCTCACACAAGGTGCAGTAATGTATACTGTATATAAGCCTGTAGCCTCACACAAGGTGCAGTAATATATACTGTATATAAGCCTGTAGCCTCACACAAGGTGCAGTAATGTATACTGTATATAAGCCTGTAGCCTCACACAAGGTGCAGTAATGTATACTGTATATAAGCCTGTAGCCTCACACAAGGTGCAGTAATGTATACTGTATATAAGCCTGTAGCCTCACACAAGGTGCAGTAATGTATACTGTATATAAGCCTGTAGCCTCACACAAGGTGCAGTAATATATACTGTATATAAGCCTGTAGCCTCACACAAGGTGCAGTAATGTATACTGTATATAAGCCTGTAGCCTCACACGAGGTGCAGTAATGTATACTGTATATAAGCCTGTAGCCTCACACGAGGTGCAGTAATGTATACTGTATATAAGCCTGTAGCCTCACACGAGGTGCAGTAATATATACTGTATATAAGCCTGTAGCCTCACACGAGGTGCAGTTATATATACTGTATATAAGCCTGTAGCCTCACACGAGGTGCAGTAATGTATACTGTATATAAGCCTGTAGCCTCACACGAGGTGCAGTAATGTATACTGTATATAAGCCTGTAGACTCACACAAGGTGCAGTAATGTATACTGTATATAAGCCTGTACCCTCACACAAGGTGCAGTAATGTATACTGTATATAAGCCTGTAGCCTCACACAAGGTGCAGTAATGTATACTGTATATAAGCCTGTAGCCTCACACAAGGTGCAGTAATGTATACTGTATATAAGCCTGTAGCTTCACACAAGGTGCAGTAATGTATACTGTATATAAGTCTGTAGCCTCACACAAGGTGCAGTAATGTATACTGTATATAAGCCTGTAGCTTCACACAAGGTGCAGTAATGT
Organism: Clarias gariepinus; assembly: GCF_024256425.1. NCBI lineage: Eukaryota > Metazoa > Chordata > Actinopteri > Siluriformes > Clariidae > Clarias > Clarias gariepinus. Next base: position 1,070,381 of record NC_071100.1, on the reverse strand, counting down.
ATACTGTATATAAGCCTGTAGCTTCACACGAGGTGCAGTAATGTATACTGTATATAAGCCTGTAGCTTCACACGAGGTGCAGTAATGTATACTGTATATAAGCCTGTAGCTTCACACGAGGTGCAGTAATGTATACTGTATATAAGCCTGTAGCCTCACACGAGGTGCAGTAATGTATACTGTATATAAGCCTGTAGCCTCACACGAGGTGCAGTAATGTATACCGTATATAAGCCTGTAGCCTCACACGAGGTGCAGTAATGTATACCGTATATAAGCCTGTAGCCTCACACGAGGTGCAGTAATGTATACTGTATATAAGCCTGTAGCCTCACACGAGGTGCAGTAATGTATACCGTATATAAGCCTGTAGCCTCACACGAGGTGCAGTAATGTATACCGTATATAAGCCTGTAGCCTCACACAAGGTGCAGTAATGTATACCGTATATAAGCCTGTAGCTTCACACAAGGTGCAGTAATGTATACCGTATATAAGCCTGTAGCCTCACACAAGGTGCAGTAATGTATACTGTATATAAGCCTGTAGCCTCACACAAGGTGCAGTAATGTATACTGTATATAAGCCTGTAGCCTCACACAAGGTGCAGTAATGTATACTGTATATAAGCCTGTAGCCTCACACAAGGTGCAGTAATGTATACTGTATATAAGCCTGTAGCCTCACACAAGGTGCAGTAATGTATACTGTATATAAGCCTGTAGCCTCACACAAGGTGCAGTAATGTATACTGTATATAAGCCTGTAGCCTCACACAAGGTGCAGTAATGTATACTGTATATAAGCTTCACACAAGGTGGAGTAAGATCTGATTCTATATAATGTCATTTGCAGCAATGCTTTACATGCACTTTAACTGTTTTGCTAAAGAATAAGTAAACTGGAAATAAATACTCAACTATAAATTACATTCCAGCCTTTTATTGTAGATAATATTACCAGGATAGCATTCTTTCACCTCAGCAATATTGCCAAGATAAGAAATATATTGTCGCTAAACGATGCAGAAAAACTAGTTCATGCTTTTATCACCTCTAGGTTGGACTATTGTAATATACGAGAACATCACACCTATCTTATTTTCACTTCATTGGCTCCCTGTGAATTTTCGCATTGATTTTAAAATACTACTCTTGACATATAAAGCATTAAATGGTCTCGCGCCGCAGTACCTGAGTAAACTGCTAGTGTCTTACGAACCGGACGTAGATGCTGTCTTCCTCACTCTCATTGATCACTCAGGTTTGCTGACGGTGAGGTAATTGTTTGCTTTACATCTCAGTTTCCCCTTATGTTTGTGTTTCCTTCTGGCTCTCCCTTTTAGTTATGCTGTCATAGTTAGTCCTGCCGGAGTCTCTGCTTGCACTCTACAGTTAATATACATTCACATTATACATTGTGTGACTGTGACCAGACCCAACTGTTATCTCTCCTCTTCTGCTCTTTCCCCCCCTCTTTCTTTTTCCTCTCTCCTCCTGTCCCCCCCTTTCACTCTTTCTCTCTCTCTCTGTCGAGCTACACATGTTGTTCCTGAGCTGCCAGTGATCCAGACTCCCTCTGCCCTCCGGACCTGTCTGACCCATCCTGGTGCCTTGCTTCTGGCTAAAGATCTCGTCACATGGATGCCCCGTGTGTCTCTCTGGGATGCGTCTGGTGTCTGGGGATGATTCTCTCTACCTAGAAGACGGTTCTGGCCTTGACTGGTGTTGGCAACTGTTTCTCTGGGGACTTGACAGTTCGACAGTTCAGGACTGGAACTTCCTACAAGTCTACCTGGGTCTTCAATAACTACCTGGACTCCATATTAACATCAATTAACATCAGCTATTATGAACTGAACTGCCTCCCACCCTACACACTGTATAAATGCAGATCATTTACTGCTTTCTGTTTCACCCAAATGAGGATGGGTTCCCTGTTGAGTCTGGTTCCTCTCAAGGTTTCTTCCTATTATCATCTCAGGGAGTTTTTCCTTGCCACTGTCGCCCTCGGCTTGCTCACCAGGGACAAACTGACCATTTTGATTCATACAAATTCACATTTCATACAAACTTAAATAATTCTTTTGATTGTGTAAAGCTGCTTTGGGACAATGACAATTGCTAAAAGCGCTATACAAATAAAATTGAATTGAATTGAACTGAATTAAACACTTCATTTACAAATTAATAAAATACATGTATGTATTTGCCGTGCAAGAAGGCAGAGCATCAAGTGTCCGTCCTGTCCATGATAATCTACAACAAAGAAGAAATAAAGACATGTTAATATAAGTGTCTAGTAAAAAGACTTCATGATGTTACTATGCAGTTTAACACATGCACGCAGGTGGGCACGCACACAAGATTTCATAGAATGCAAGCTTTTAGTAATGATGTGTACAATTATTTGGTTTTGCTTTTAAGGATTGCTGCACAATTTGGCCCTATCTACCCCATTCGTTAACACACACACACATCATGTCCACGAAGAGACAGACGCTGATCAGCTGATACACAGGCAGTTGATGATTTACACACAGTTCACTGTGAGAAGAAAAACACACAATCATACATATTATAAGGAGTATAAACATATATTTAATGACTTTATAATAGAATAGATTGAACCTGAACAAAAGCCCCTTTTCTTGACTGTTACATACATTGTGTAAGCACATAACTAACTATTCAGAAGATCTCTAGCTGTGATAAAACCACTACATTATATAGCAGTAGACATTATATGGCACTCAGGAGCTCCAATAAACTACATACAACAATTCGTTAACCATCTGTAACATTACACATAACAGGAGCAGCGGTTAGCATAGTGATATAAGCTTGCTTATAAATCCATATGTGGATGTATATTATAGATAACAGCCATGGAGCTGATGGGTTACATCAGTGTTTAATGGTCTAAATGAGATGATATTTCTTTTAATCACTGCCATTTACACTCGGCTCGGCATTTCCCCCAAACACTCCAATAGTATTAACACTGCTACAAAGTTATCATTAGTGCCTAAAACAGTAACATCTGATTAATTTTATACATTAAACATTACCTGGTAAATTTTGTGAAAGTTATAACGTTATCACGCTATAATTCACTGTATACTCCATCATGTTGAGTCCTGGAGCTGATATCCGGCACGGTTCCGTGTTCAGTTGTGTTTTGACCTCACTCCCATAGTCCTTTGCGCATTAGCTTCAGCTTTTAGCTTGCAAAATACTGGAGAAAGAGAGTTCTCACACGGGAAACGGTAGTTGCGCACAAACGGGGAAAATCATACACTTACGAGTAAAAAACAAACACATTTACGGGAAAGATGATTTGCCCTTCCGTAACTTTGTAATACTGACTTTGTTTTAATGATCAGTGACAAGCATTACGTAACCCTACCCAAATTTGGGATAAGCTAATATAGCTTTGTCCTTTGAATGTTCCGCTGTTGATATCACACAGTCAACACTAAAATACTGTATAATTTCTATTACCTATTAACGAGCAGGGTTAATCAGCCATCCCAGTTAAAGTTTATTTATTTTATTTTTGTTTATTATTTTTCATTCCATTTAATTCAGCATCTGGCTGTGACCGTTGGTATACACTAGGGGCAGCTTTAAGTGTTCTGATACTAAGGGAGAAGTAGATGACATGGCAGAGAGGAGAGAAAGTTTCGCGTGCTCTCCTGTGCACATGCGCAGCCATTACAGACTGGGATTTCCACATGTTCAAAACTGTCATTTATTGAACAATAGTGTGGAGAGATTCGGTGCATTCGAGACGCTGTTGGTGGTATGTGAACTGGTGGAGGCTCCTGTCCAGTTCAGCGGTGGAGGTTGTGGACACACAGTGACACTCAAGATGGACGACGCTGATCGTCTTTGATGGACAAGAACTTTGTGACTAAATTCTCTGAGACCCTTGACTTTATTAGTTTTCTTCAGTACGGACCAAGTGGTTGATTGGACTGTTACAATTACACTATCTATGGTCAACTGTTAAAACTTTGTGTAGACTCTCGTAGACTATTTACTTCACTATTCAAGAAACTGTTTTAATGATGGTCTCAGAAGTTGTCATGGCAAATTTTTTAATTTTAAACAAAAAACACAAACTTTAAGTAGAGAAGAAGCAAAACATGTAGTAAAGACAAATGTAAATAGATATTGATTTGTAATTATAGACACAACCTTTATTGTTAATTACCTTTGGTTAAATGGTGTAAGATAAAGTAATAAAGTTAGTTTTAGTAAAAAGGCTTAGTTTTAATATCACTATTAAGTTAATATTATATTATCTTGGGTTACCTTTTTTTGGTGGTTGTTGCTGTTGTATTTTCCTTAATCTATAGTACCGCAGTAAAAATTTTTACTTTAAGCAAATCATTGTTTGATTTTGTTCTTTTGTAGGAATTCTGTTCTTTATCACGGCCCATTGGCAGCACAGATCTCGTCAGATCATCTCCGAGGAGGATTTTGATGATAATCAGTAAATTATTTTATTATTGATTATTGACTCCTTTGTTTTTTTAGCTCTTAGAAAACGATGTCTGACCATCTATGTTCTGTATCTGGCAAAAAAACGGAACTGAAAATTATTCTACTTTTCAATTACACGTTGTCTGCATTACAAGTTTCTTATTTTTTGCTCTTTATGTCATCGGGTCATCCTTCGGTCACGCTCCTTTGTCATACTCTAAGTTTTCTACAGTTTTCTACTAGATTAAGAAAAAAAAAGAATATAATAATATAAAATATGAATTTTAGTAATATTAGTATATTGTTAGTTTAGATATTATATTATGTTATATTATTAACATTTTGTTTTAAATCAGTCTCTGCTTTCCTGCTCTTTTTCTTATATGGTTCTTCACAGAGGCCTTCTGGGTATTTTACATTAAACGTACTTCAAACTGGACATTGGCTTACTTAGAGTACTAAAATCCTAAAATATAATTGAAAATCTAAACAATTTCCACAAAGTGTAGATTTATATTGTAGCGTTTTTACGCCTGAAGAAATGCTGGAGAGACGAGTGAGTTTATTTGCTGCCCAATGCAATGGCTGGGAGTACTTTATTTAGTATACAGCCGGTATGGCATGAGCAGCACCTTTACTCAGGAGCCTACCTCTAATTCAGCGTCAGCCTGAACTAGAGCACATTTCACACGTTACCCTCAACACACACACAACAGGGCCGAAGTCACTAACCCAAACACCTTTCCCCATCATGGTGAACACACAGACATCCCCGCAAGGCATGCTGGTCGTCAGCCTCCGCCCCGCCCACGCCACAATATTCATAGATCTGTGTGTGTGTGTGTATATATATATATATATATATATATATATATATATATTGCATGTATATCAATCACTATATACCCATACTCTGTGTGATAAGAAATGTGAACCTAATATAATTTCATGGTTTTCTGTAATAGTCATTATCTACGTTGATTAAAAGAGATATATACAGTATATATCGACTATCAGCAACAAGTCGATTGAGGTGTTTTAAATGATTTTTGAGTGGTGCGCTTCAAGAGCGAAAGAACATCACATCACTGGAGGACGACGAGAGATCAGGAAATCTTTCAATGAGCTCAACTCCAAAAAATGTCCAAACTGATGATCGTCAGAAAACAATCCACAACATTGCAGCATCACCATGAACTTGTTGAAATTAACTTGTTGGCAGATTTGCCCAGTTAAAATTTTATGTTTGCTCTTTCTTTTAACTTGTCTGTGATGAAATAGCAGAGGGGTCAAAATAGCACCAGTTGCACTGCTCCTTATGTACACAGAACCATGTCTTTTGGGCCAATGAAGGTCAGTGCTCCCATTATTTTTACCATGTTAATAAAAATATACAACTGTTTATTGTCTACATTTATTAATATATAATATTCCTCATCATCACGTTCCCAAAGTTTGTTCTTGATTTACTTAATAAAAAAATTTTAAACCAATAATCCATGAACAAGTGATCTTATATACAGAAAATAAAACATGACATCATCAGGAGCTACTAATGCACGTGGCATGAAGCCCACACTGATGAAGGTCGTGACCTTTTTTGAAAAAAATAATACATCTGAAAAGTCTTAAAGCTGAAGGATCTTCCAGCGGCGTCTCTGCCTTTTGTGGTTATACCAGTACATGTATGAACAGTTTAACCACAGATCTCCTCCTGGCTGTTGTAGATGTTGTAGTCCATACCGTTTGTGACCAAGTTAAGAATGGGACGCTCCCACACTTTGGAAGTTTTTTAACTGAAAAGAATTCACTTCTTGTTATTGCTCACCTCACTCACAGTACGGTCAATTCAGAGAAATCCAGAGTTATAAAGTAAAACAAACACAGTAATGTCACCAGTTAAGGATTATTTGTCCAGGCAGTAAAGTGGAGTTATGATGGAGTGAAGCACCATTGCAGCAGAGCCACGGCTGAGGTGAGGAGGCACGGTCACGTGGTGGAGCTCAGTGATAATCCCAGCAAATCCAGCTACAGGCAGTGTGTATGAGAACACACCCAGTAAACATCACCAGTCCCAGATACTGGGAAAGATTCTGACCAACTCAGACTGACATGGAGCAGCTCATCATCAGAGGAATCACAACAAAGAGAGAAATGACAGATCATGGGTTCCTTTAATGTTGTGAAGTATAAATCTACAGGTTCAGGAGCTTCATTTATAAAACTCTGTGTCTCCCAGGGTGAAAGTGTGTGTATGTGGACAATAAAAGGACACTGTGTAACAACAATAAATAAACAGCTGGGTTTTACAAAACGTTTCACACACACCTGCACACTTATAGTGGTAGGTCAGGTGGGATAAGGCTCTGGGTCAGCTCAAGTCCTTTAGAAGGTCAGCAGGTCAAGGCCCAGATCCACTGAGCCCCTGCTTTGTCTCCACTAGAGGGTGCTGTATCGTCCTGTCCAGCTGAGATACGTGAGGAATTTCTTTATGAATCTCAGTTCCCACCTGAGAGCTTGTGTACACACTTTTATAAATGAGGCCCCTGGACATTTCAGTGTGTCTTCGTGCGAGTCGTCCATTCCTGTGGTGTTTCAGGTTCATCTTGCTGCTGTTGAAGTTTCTTTCCATCACCATTTGTTCCTTTTAGTTTCAGTCTTGTCTCTCTTTCTGCTTCACTGCTGTTCACCTGCGGAAATAGACACACACACAATCATTACACACTAATTATAATTAATAAATATTTATATAAACTCATCACATCTCCTCCAGGCCTGGTGAGAACATAAAGTATTTATTTATAAAGAAACTGCAGAGGATTTTATTCTCAGTGTGGGTTTTTTCACTTTTAAAAAGATTATCATATGTAACACTGAGCCATTAATACTTTAATGTTTAAAACTCTCTCTCTCTCTCTCTCTCTCTCTCTCTCTCAGTGATGATGTGAGATTATTTCTGAATAGAATATCAAACTGTCCTGACAGTGAAAGTCTAAGTGTCTCCGTTACTCACGGGTCTCCTATGGTGAGGTTGAGGGTTTTCTCTCTTGTACAGGAAAATCACGAGCACTGGAACAACCAATAGCAGCATCAGCAGCCCTGTCATGAGCTTTCCCCAAATTGGTAGCGCTTTCTTATCTGAGACACACACACACACCATGTTAGTCACACGTGTAATCAAGATCTCATTATTAAACTACACGTACACTGTAGCTTAAAAACAGAGCAGTATTTTTCCTCCTGCTGTGACTCAAATATTAAAAGTGCAGAATTCAGTAATGTTCTTGACTAGCGCTCAAAGGCACCCAAAATTGCTTAATTATATAAGCAAACAATACAATGGATGTGTAAAACAGTGTGAAATTATATGCAGCGTTATGTTAGCTAGCAATACAGCTGTATGTTCATAAGTATAAGGGTTCTACTCCCCACTTTAATACATGCAAGATCTTATACTCATGAAATGATGACATGGCTGCTTTCCTTTCTCGACTTCTCGAGATATTCCTGCGAGACCATATTCACAGTGTTGTGGATCATCTGTGTGACGTTACTAACTGCTGCGAAGTATACAGTTAGACGTGTGTTGTGTTCCTTCCCCCCTTTGCAGGTGCCCTGGGGTAATGTCCACCGCCACACATGAGGTCATGTGATGATGTCACGCTGTAAAGCTGTACACACAGTGTTGTATACCTCTGCTCACTCTCAATCACAGTATACGTACCTCTCACTGATATTGAGTAAATATGAAGATCCTCATTATTCTCTGCGTCTCTGACAGTATAAACTCCTCCATCACTCGTCTTTACTCCTCTCAGTGTCAGGAGTGTGTTAGTGAGTGATGTTCTCAGTGTGTATTCAGCTGTACAGTTCAGTGATCCTCCATACACACTGCAGATCTCTACACCATGTGGATCTGATGAGAATTTCCCCTTAAAGATCACCTTCACTCGCTCTGATACGTACAAATCCAGCCAAAGGTCTTTACCAGGGCTTAGAAGAAGAATCGATATTACAGCTGAGACGGAAAAACACAACATATTAACGGGATGTAGATGTGATATAACACAATTAGAGTTTATAAACTATAGAGCAGATCAACGCACTTACTCTCAATCCTGAGACGCACATCATTAACGTCTGTCCCATCACACTGACACGTGTATGAACCCCTCATACTGTGATCAGCTGCAGTGATGGTGAGGGTGAGATCTCCCTTCAGGTACTGATCATGTGACATGTTAAACCCCTCCTTCAATGACGTGCAGGATGTCTGATTACACTCAGCCACTACATCATCTCGGTTACTGGATACGGTCCATTTGGCCCAACCAGGACACTTGTGTCCACAGGACAGAGCAGCAGACTGATTAAACTTCACCCATGCAGTAATTTCAGCTTTTGCAGACACTTAAAGAGGGAAGCAGATAAACAGGATAAAATAGAAATCTCTACATTCACATATGAGTAAATTAGGTCAGTGGTAGCTCAAAGGGTTAAGGCACTGAGTTACTAATCAGAAGATCGGTGGTTCAATCCCCAGCTCTACCAGGTTGGGCCCTTGAGCAAGGTTCTTAACCCTAATTGCTCCAGGGGCGCTGTATCATGGCTGGCCCCAGTTACGCTAAGATATACGAAGAAGCAATTTCCCTCTGGGATTAATAAAGTTCTAATTATTATTATTAAACTCGTAAACAGTTTAGTGTAAAAACAGTTTGGTGTAGAACCCAGTGTGGTAATAAAATTGACAAGGCAAACATGTGACCTGGTTGCAAGAAGACAATTAGACTGCAATAATGGAACTACAGATTCTTTCAGGAACCGGACTTATGTTAATCTCCTCCACTTATTATTATGGATTAGCACTGAAAGACAGGGGGCGCTGTTCAGTGAAACTAACAATTTTAAACAGACTTTTTCGCAGTGGTGTCTATTTTTTGACCAGGCAGTGTACAGTAAACTAACAAATCAGTCCTAACCCTCATCAATAAATCCAGATACATTTATAGACAAAATATGCATGAACACTCCAATTGTTCTTTATTTAAATTCTGAAAAAATAAATTAAATGAATCCTAAAGCATGTTTAATAGAGGTTTATAAGACTGTAAGAGAGACTATTAGCTGATCCCAGGGTGAGCAGTGAGACTGAGATCACACCCACCTGTGATGAAGGTGATGATGATGAGTAAAAGCAGGACACGGTGAGGAACCCAGCGGGACTCCATGTGTGAGACACGACCCGACCACCAGCAGCACTGAGTAGGTGAGGACAGGTAAGGAGTTAACATCACTGGTGTAGTGGTGTCTGGAGAAGTGTGTACAATAGAAACACCTACCCTCCTCTCTGATGGCCCTGGGGACTAAGAGTGTGTGAGCGCTGGCCTGTGGTTACCTGAGCTGATGCTAGCTGGCTTTGCTGATGTAGCATTGCAAGAATGTTTGTTCACGCTACATCGGAAAAAAAAAAAACCTGATCAACTGAAATACTGTCCTACCGCTTCCTCCTGTCTCCCCGGTGTGAACGTCTTACATCAGGTCATTTGTGACTGCGGTGTGAGCAAACGTGGACGTCCTCTGTGTGACTTGCATGAAAGAAGAGAAGCCTGCAGTTACTGAGTTTTATTTATTGATTTTTTTTGTGGTCTGAGGGTGTACCTGGTGAAAAAAAGTATTATATTTTTATTTTCTAGAAGGTAATTAAAAATAAATCCTACAGCCAGAGTGCGGATGATGTCTCTCACCCTAAATAATAATAAGAAGAAGGAGTTGAAGCGGCAGAAGAAGAAGAGGAAGTTGGGATAAAAGCTTTTGATCACTACAAACTTCATCACTTTCAATTGCTTTGAAGGTTGCTAACTAGTTCAGATTACTTTTTTTTAATAAAAACATTTAAGTGTAAATATTTTATTACTTAAATACCTAATTATTTTAAATTTGATTATAGTATCGTGAAAGTACTCATTGTAGATCTCCTCTTATGACTTAATAATAAGAGTCAGACTAGTGATGTTGCAGCGTCACATCTGTCTACAGTCTAAACTTCACTGTACAGAGTCTCTTCACCAGGAGTTTATTAAACCTGCAGCTCTGTATGAACATAAACTTATCTCAGGTGTTTAAACTGGAACATCTCTCGAACATCTGTGTGTGTGTTATAACATCTGGAATGAACTCACCATCCGGAGGTTACAGCCCTCTGTGTGTGTGTGTGTGTGTGTGTGTTTGTGATCGACTCCACCCTGCAGAAGAGCTTCCTTAAACTTCCATTTCCGGAAGCGAGCAAGTGAAGGGGGCGGGGCTTAAATTCCACACATGTGCACTTCAGTCTCCCAGCTGCCGCCCTCTAATGACTTTCACTATAACACTGATGATGTTTAAGGGTGTTGTTTAAAGATTTATTTCTTTCAGATAATATTTTATTGAAATACACTTTAATCAAATAAATTATATATCTATAACGGTTTTAAATATTTACATCATTTAGAAATGTTGGTCTGTAAATGCATGAAGAGCGATTCAGTAAAGGGCCAGACTGTGATGTCTAGACGACTGGGTCAGAGCAACTCCAAAACCGCAGCTTCTGAGGGATGTATTTCTGGTTTGCAATGGTCAGGACGTACAAAAAGTGATCAAAGGAAGGAAAACTGGTGAACTGGTGACAGGGTCATGGGTGGCCAAGGCTCACTGATGCACATGGGGAGTCAAGGCTGGCTCGTGTAGTCCGAAAGTCTGATCCAATAATCCAATAGACGAGATACTGTTGATCAAATTCATAAAAAAGGTTAATGCTGGTTCTTATAGGAGAGAGTCAGAACACACTGTTTTGGTGGCAAAGGGGGACCTACGCAATATCAGGCAGGTGGTAATAATGATATGACTGATCAATATATATATATAAAGGCCAAAACACAGTATTGGTGATGATAAAAAAATTTTATGTTATACATATAATATAGAAAATGTATGTGCCAAGGTTATGCAACAATCTTGCTCTTGAATCAATGTCTCCAGTCCCCCGAATTCTTGACTGGGCTTCATTTCACAGTCCTCCCCAGGCTGCGGTTATCCCTGTTTCTTGTGCCCTTTTGTGTCTTACCCTCCATGTTCAGGGTGTTAATGATCGTCTTCTGGACAACTGAACCAGACCAAGAGACCATTTAAAGGCTCCCGAAACCTTTGCAGGTGTTGTGAGGTAATTTGCTGATTAGGGTGTGCCACCACGAGTCTCCATATTGAACATTTACTTAATATTTTTATTTTCTGAGACACAGAATGTTGGATTTTCATTAGCTGTGTAAGCCATAATTATAATGAAAAAAAAAAAAGAAAAGAAATAAACATTTAAAATACAGCAGTGTGTGTAATAAAATCTATATAATATATGGGTTTCACTTTTTAAATCGAATTACTGAAATAAATAAACTTTTCAATAATATTCTAATTTATTGCCAGCCTTGCTGTTATGAAGAACAGCGCCATCTGGTAGTCCACAGATATTTAAGCAGCCTGTTATACCCCTGTGAGCGGTTGACATCAGTCACGTGGTATTTGTCATGTGACACACACACACACACATGCGCGCGCCCACAGCAAACAGTGAAACAACGCAGTGGGAGAAAGTTTTATCTCCCCGACCACAGAGAGAGAGAGCGCGCGCTGTGACCTGTGACCTCTGTCACCTGCACGCGGTGAGTTCATCACAGTGTTTTAGAGAGATTACAGCGCAGTTTAAACCTGTTAATGCAGAGGTGCACTTTTAATAAACTCCTAAGAGTGTTGGGTCAGGCTGCGCATAGACTCGTGACTGGCGTCACTTCCGGTTTAATTCCTTCAGTTTGGGGAGTTTACTTTTAATATAACTTTTTTCAGGAATTATTATAAGTAATAATATTAATAACAATAGTAGAAGTAGCAGCAGTTCTTAGGTTCGCTGTCATGAAGATTTATAAAGTAACTAGCTGCAAATTTTTTTTTTTTTTTTTTTATCTTTAAAAATCCAGTATAAGAAGTTTGGTGTCAGCAGCAGTGTGATCATGTGTAGAATAAAGTTTGTTTATTTGCTCATCAAAACAAAAGTTTAAATGTTGTTTAATCAGTCAGAGTAGCTCTAGTCCAAACCTCCAAACTTGCTGTCTTCACCGGACCCCAGGTTCACCAACACCGGACCCCAGGTTCACCAACACCGGACCCCAGGTTCACCAACACCGGACCCCAGGTTCACCAACACCGGACCCCAGGTTCACCAACACCGGACCCCAGGTAGCTTGTCTGAGGTCATTAACTGAAGGATTCACATACTTTTTTACACCAGAAATATGAGGTTTCATGGTTGTTCTCAGTAAAGACATGAAAGATCAGAATTTCACCAACACCGGAAATGTTTTTGTGTTATTATTTTAGGCTCATTATATTTGTCGATACTCCTGACTTAGATGAAGATCAGATCACATTTTATGACCAATTAATGCAGAAAACCATGAAATTCCAAAAGGTTCACATACTTGTTCTCTTCACTGTATAGTTAATATTTATGTACTTTATAAATGTTCAGTGTTGATTTTTAGTCTACAAACAGGATTTAAACATAGTTCCCCTGCCTGATGTTCAGTTGGCTTAGGACTGTGTGTAGGAGCTGGGTGATGATGTGGTTGGTTGAATGAGTTGGACAGTGTGTGGAGGGTTGTGGTGTGTATCGAAGAGATGATGAAGACTCTGAGGAGCCTGGTGATGAAGTTAATCAGAGCAGAATGCTGGGCTGCAGGGCAGTTTGGGTTTCTTTGGGTGAAGAATGATAAGGGACATCTTTAAGCAACTGCAACAAGAAGAGATTAAATATTTTAGTGTATATCAAAGCTACCTTTTTAGGGTGCTGGCTCTAATCTTCATGTTCTTGAGCTTCTCCACTAAAGTTACTGTTGTGCTTGGGGACCTTGCTTATTTACTCATCTGTCCTCACCTGTGCAGTGCCGATGGTAGTGCCTTCCATTCATGGAGTCCTGCAGGATTCCTCATCGTGTCTTGCTTTTATTCATCCTAATGTTCATCACAGGTGAGTCTCGTACACTTTAAAGTTTATTGAGATAATTATCACCGGTTCTGAAATTAAAAACCGACAGCTCAGAGTTAGTCGATCCAGACCTCAGGTTTAAAGTCAGCATTTATTAAACCTGCTTTCTGGCATAAACCCCTGATCATGTGTGTGTCTTAAATGTTTTAAATGGGGTTATAGCTTTCTGTTGGAAGGCTGCAATACAATACTATACAGTGGTGTGAAAAACTATTTGCCCCCTTCCTGATTTCTTATTCTTTTGCATGTTTGTCACACAAAATGTTTCTGATCATCAAACACATTTAACTATTAGTCGAAGATAACACAAGTAAACACAAAATGCAGTTTTGAAATGATGGTTTTTATTATTTAGGGAGAAAAAAATCCAAACCTACATGGCCCTGTGTGAAAAAGTAATTGCCCCCTGAACCTAATAACTGGTTGGGCCACCCTTAGCAGCAATAACTGCAATCAAGCGTTTGCGATAACTTGCAACGAGTCTTTTACAGCGCTCTGGAGGAGTTTTGGCCCACTCATCTTTGCAGAATTATTGTAATTCAGCTTTATTTGAGGGTTTTCTAGCATGAACCGCCTTTTTAAGGTCATGCCACAACATCTCAATAGGATTCAGGTCAGGACTTTGACTAGGCCACTCCAAAGTCTTCATTTTGTTTTTCTTCAGCCATTCAGAGGTGGATTTGCTGGTGTGTTTTGGGTCATTGTCCTGCTGCAGCACCCAAGATCGCTTCAGCTTGAGTTGACGAACAGATGGCCGGACATTCTCCTTCAGGATTTTTTGGTAGACAGTAGAATTCATGGTTCCATCTATCACAGCAAGCCTTCCAGGTCCTGAAGCAGCAAAACAACCCCAGACCATCACACTACCACCACCATATTTTACTGTTGGTATGATGTTCTTTTTCTGAAATGCTGTGTTACTTTTACGCCAGATGTAACGGGACACGCACCTTCCAAAAAGTTCAACTTTTGTCTCGTCGGTCCACAAGGTATTTTCCCAAAAGTCTTGGCAATCATTGAGATGTTTTTTAGCAAAATTGAGACGAGCCTTAATGTTCTTTTTGCTTAAAAGTGGTTTGCGCTTTGGAAATCTGCCATGCAGACCGTTTTTGCCCAGTCTCTTTCTTATGGTGGAGTCGTGAACACTGACCTTAATTGAGGCAAGTGAGGCCTGCAGTTTTTTAGATGTTGTCCTGGGGTCTTTTGTGGCCTTTCGGATGAGTTGTCTCTGCGCTCTTGGGGTAATTTTGGTCGGCCGGCCACTCCTGGGAAGGTTCACCACTGTTCCATGTTTTTGCCATTTGTGGATAATGGCTCTCACTGTGTTTCACTGGAGTCCCAAAGCTTTAGAAATGGCTTTATAACCTTTACCAGACTGATAGATCTCAATTACTTTTGTTCTCATTTGTTCCTGAATTTCTTTGGATCTTGGCATGATGTCTAGCTTTTGAGGTGCTTTTGGTCTACTTCTCTGTGTCAGGTAGCTCCTATTTAAGTGATTTCTTGATTGAAACAGGTGTGGCAGTAATCAGGCCTGGGGGTGACTACAGAAATTGAACTCAGGTGTGATAAACCACAGTTGAGTTATTTTTTAACAAGGGGGGGCAATCACTTTTTCACACAGGGCCGTGTAGATTTGGAGTTTTTTTTCTCCCTTAATAACGTAAACCTTTATTTAAAAACTGCATTTTGTGTTCAATTATGTTATCTTTGATTAATAGTTAACGGTTTTTGATGAGCAGAAACATTTAAGTGTGACAAACATGCAAAATAATAAGAAATCAGGAAGGGGGCAAATAGTTTTTCACACCACTGTATGTATAGAGATACAATTCTATTTATTTGTATTTGTGTTTCTCTTTTCCAGTTCCAGTGCATGTATCAGCTGAAACTATTGTACGAGGACAGTTTAATCAGTCTGTTGTTCTACCCTGTACATGGAGCTGTTCTGGTTTGGCCAAATGGACGCCCTTCAGTTTTTCAACAGACATACTGGCTGAGTGTGATCAAACATCCTGTCAGTCATGGGAGGAAGGATTTAACATGTCCCATGATCAGTATCTGAAGGGAGATCTCAACCTCACCATCACTGCAGCTGATCACAGTAAGAGGGATTTATACACCTGTCACTGTGATGACATGGACATTGGTGATGTGCGTCTCACCATTGAGAGTAAGTGTGTCTCCTTCTCCCTAGCTTATAAGCTTGTACAGATTTAGGTTTAAGATGTGTGTCGGGGACAATAAAAGGTGGAGGATGTACACTCAGGCTTGTCCTTATTTCATCTACTTCCTCATAAAGGCACCCTAGGAAATGGAACAAGAGACTCAGCATTTCATAAACAAACTGACAGTAACTTATCTAAGAGAACAAAATACAAAGACAGGATACAAATACCGGAAAATTGAACTAAGACAACATGGTGCTTAAATGATGACACTAGTAAGGACCAAACAGAATCACCACCATGAGAGAAAACCGGGCACAGCAGGACACATTAACAAAAGAAATACAAAAGAAAATAGGATAATGTTAAGAGCCGGGAAATGTACACAAAAACATCCAGGGAGAACAGTGGCAAAATCACCCTCTTACACTTGGCTTCTGATGCACCTACATGTGGCCCAAAAGAATCTCAAACTGGAAGTCTCTGTTCTAGTTCATCCCAAAGGTGCTCGATGGGGTTGAGGTCAGGGCTCTGTGTTCGGGCCAGTCAAGTTCTTCCACACTGAACTCAAACGATGTCTTTATAGTCCTTGCCTTGCGCTGGGGCTCGGTCATGTTGGAAAAGGAAAGGTCCTACAACAAGGTCCTACCTGTTGCCACAGAGTTGATAAACGGAGCATTGTCCATTGTCCATAAATGCACACCAAGAACCAGGGGAAACGATTCACAGAATTTTTTATATAATTATATAAAAACGTATATAATTCACTCACAATGAATTTTACTTTTAATAATCTAATGTAGCTTAATTGTTTTAATCATCACATGTGTTGTTTCAACTTAACACCTTAATAAGAAAGTGATTTTTTTTTCTTCTTAGCTGTGACATCATCAGGTCAGATGAACCCTGGTGAAGACCTGCTGCTGGAATTGTATGCATTTGATTCCCTGGAGGTGATCTATAAGAATAAAGATTCAGCAGATGGTAAACAGATCTGCACAGTGTATAAAAGCTCAGTGCACTGTAATGTTGAGTACAGACAGAGAATATCACTCGCTAACATGGTTCTTAAACTGAGAGGAGTAAAGCCGAGCGATGAAGGAGTTTACACCATCCATGAAAAGGATACTGATGAAGATCTTTATGTTTACACATTATCAGTGACGGGTATGTGTGACCACCTTGATTTTTCTTTCTCTGACCCGGTTTGTCCCACCCTTCATCAGCACACACACTCAGGACTTGGATTATGTCACAATTTATTTGATTCCTGCACACAGAGCAGTAGGAGACGAAATGGCAAGCTCAAATGTTATACCTCCACCCACAGCAGTTCTCCAAAGCTCTGCTCTTAACATAACCAAAATGAATAAACATAAAACAATAATCTGAAATGTGACTTTCTTCAGGACAAACAGTTTTGTCTAACCAATTCTTTTCTCAATATTGCTTTGTGATCGTATAAGACATTTTAAATCATGCAAGAATAAAATAAAAGTCTGAATATAAAGTAAAGCATGCTACATAAATTACACAGCTTACATCATTTATTTTGTAGAACTCTGTATGCATGAGAATTAACATGACATTTCTTAAATGCTTTCACAAAAGAACTAATAGCACCAAACATTTGCTAAACCACAGAAAATGCACAGAATACTGCAAAGAAACTTTATGCATATTATATGATAAAGAAATAATTACCTGCACACAGAGCAGTAGGAGACAAAATGGCAAGCTCGAAAATGCCACATATATCGAACGTAAACGCACTTGACAGACGACTCACTACCTATGCTGTTGAATACCTTGCAAACAGTGCCTGACATTTCTTGTTAAATTATTTTTTTAACTTTTATTGTGGAGCTACAACAGATTGCAACTTACCCACAGCAGTTCTCCATAGCTCTGCTGCGGACCGTTCAAACACAGTGGGAAACAGCGCCCCCGGCGTAACCAATAGGAAGCGCATTCACATTAACGTTCAGGACTTGCTGAACTTACATTCAGGATTTACTTACAGAACTTCAGAACTCATTTATATTTGTGTAACATTTATCTCGTCACATATGTATTTACTATGATCTGTAGAAAGTTCAATATTTATCATGGGAATGATCGAGTATATCTGATAATAACTTAGTTTAATTGTGCGTTCGTGTAGATACAGATGCGAACAGTGTGCAGAAGCGTGCTCTACCAAAGTGGGTGAGCATCTTGATTGTGGTGGTGTTGCTGGTGGTGCTGCTGTTTGGTGCACTGCTTGGAATAATTCTCCACCAGAGGAAACAAATTAAATATTACCAAGGGGCACTTGTAAGTAACATCACTCATCAGAGATCACATATAAGTTACAGAAGCAAAGTTCTAGTGCGTGATACAGCAGCCTCATTAGGAGAGAAATTTCTTCCCTTTAAATTGAATTTTATTTATAAGGGTTGAAAGAGATGTGAGAATGTAAAGTAAGTGAAGAATAGAATTTAATTGTTAATAGTATTTAATGACTCTATGTTAACTTGTACAGGTGCTCAGTGATGAAACGGATGTGGAGATGAGCCAGTTAACCATGAATGAATGAATGAATGAAGAGCAGAGTGGTGCATCTGAGACAACGCTGGAAAAGACACATCACACAAAGAGAAACCGAAATCTCCAGGGGCCTCATTTATAAAAAAGTGTGTGCACAGCCTGTCATGCAGAAACTGGGATTTGTAAGGAAACAAAACATGAAATTGGGTATTAGTTTTAAGGAAGCCTTGACCCATGTGCAGACAATTTGTAAATGATGGAATTAAACACTATGTGGATATGTAAAGGATTGCAGCTAAATGTGCAAATTACCACAACAATAATATCCAGTCATAATAACTGTAAAGACTACTGGGACACGAGAAGCACTGACGCATTAGAGTTCTCTTGAACTGACATTACCCCGATCAATTATTTGCAGTTTGTTTATTCGGGTTGGCATTTCGGCAGTGTGTAAATGAGCGTGTGTATGTATATACACCTGCAATGGCTTGCTTATTGCCTCGTGCCATAAGTTTCCTAGGATAGGCTTCAGGCTCCCTGTCAAGTAGGCTTTTATTGTCACTGTAAAACGAAACTAGCTAACTAATTAGCCTAATTAGCTGTAACCCAGTATATAAGATAAAGCGGTATAAATGATTTTACACATTAACAGATCTATTAATTGGTTACAGAATGACTGCTAAGGTTGTTGTTCCAGAACTCAAATGGAAGAGAGGAGAGACTTTGCAATGACACTCTCTCTGAAACACATTTAGCCCCTACCGATGGCCTGACTAATGGGCGATGGCACCGTCTGAAGACTGTTACAGGTGGGAGACTGTTGCAGAATACAAACTGCTACAGGTTGGTGGACTTTAGAATGGAGACTGCTATAGATGTCTGCATACAGGTGTGCATATGCACAGTTTTACAAAAATCTGATTTTAATTTTGTGTGCACAATGCACACTTTATCCCTGGATGTTTTATCGAAAGTATATTGAAAGTTTTATTAATGAGGTTCCAAATCGTGTTAATGTTTTCTTTACAACAACAATTGAATTTCTAATCTTTAATTTCTTTTTATTGCCATAATAGCGATGCTATTTTCTGCATTGTGCCATTGTTTGTGCTCTGACTTTGTCCAGATGTGCTCAGGTTTGTGAACCCTGCAAGCTCATGTTTTTTCTACCTGTCTGTTGTGGTTCCTGTTCCTGTGAGCTGCCTCATGTCAACTTTCTCACTAACTGGGACTGTGTGTGTCTTTATATACCCGTGTGTTTACTGGCTAATTGATGTTACTGCAGGGTTTTTATTCCTTTAAACTGGGGTGACTATAGCTGTCCACTATGCAATGGTGCTTCATAACTCGGGTTCACTGCTGCATCTTCCGAGTCGTCTTAGATTTTTTAATATGAGAATACTGTTGCTTGTTTACTTTTATTCAACTCTTTTTATATTTACATCACTTCTTTACATAATACCTAACCATCTGTGACACTGCTATTAATTCCTATTAAATTTTTTTTTGTATAGCGCTTTTAACAATTGTCATTGTCGCAAAGCAGCTTTACACAATCAAAAGAATTATTTAAGTCTGTATGGAATGTAAGTGTGCATGGCTCAAGATGAGCAGATTGTCCCTGGTGAGCAAGCCGCGGGCGACAGTGGCAAGGAAAACCTCCCTGATATGGTAAAAGGAAGAAACCACGAGAGGAAACAGACTAAACAGGGAACCCATCCTCATCTGGGTGAAACAGAAAGCAGAAAATGATCTGCATTCATACTGTGTGTTAGATGGCAGGCAGTTCAGCTATAACAGTTTAACAGTTGTTAATTGATGTAAATATGGAGTCGAGGTAGTTATTGGAGACAATTTAAATCTTGAACTATCGAGCAACCGCAGCCAAGTCAAGTCCTTAGAGTAACAGCTGTCAACAAAAGAACCATCTTTATGGTAAAGTGAAACCTTCCCCAGACACCAGGCGCATTCCAAAGAGACACATGGGGCATTCATGCGATGAGATCTCCAACCAGAAGCGGGGCACCAGGATGGGTCGGACAGGTCTGGAGGGCAGAGGAAGTCTGGATCACTGGCAGCTCAGGAACGACATGTTTAGCTCGACAGAGAGAGGGAAGAGAGAGAGGGGGAGATGGGGAAGAGAGAACAGAAGAGGGGAGAGCAGAGGAAAGAGGAGAGATAAGTTAGGTATGATCGCAGTCACATAATGTATAATGAAACAGAAGGAAACACAGACATAAGAGCGCCCTGAGATGTAAAGCAAACTATCACCTCACCGTCAACAAACCTGAGTGATCAATGAGAGTGGGGAAGACAGCATCTAAACATACCAGTTCACCATAATACTCTACGTCCATGAGTTCCCCAGATCTGCCCCTTTACCCAAGACAAATCTTTTTATAAAAATGCTTGATTAAATAAATAGGCTTTTAGCCTGTACTTAAACACTGAGACTGTGTCTGAGTCCCGATCATTATTTGGAAGACTATTCCATAATTTTGGGGCTTTGTAAGAAAAAGGTCTGCCCCCAGCTGTAGTTTTCATAATACACGGTACTGACAAGTAGCCTCCATCCTTTGATCAAAGTAGCCGTGGCAGATCGTAAGACACTAGCAGTTCGCTCAGATACTGCGGCGCGAGACCATTTAAAGCTTTATATGACAAGAGTAGTATTTTAAAATCAATGTGAAATTTCACGGGGAGCCAATGAAGTGAAGATAAGGTACGTGTGATGTGCTCGTATCTTCTGGTTCTAGTGAGGACTCTCGCTGCTGCATTCTGGACTAGCTGAAGCTTGTTTATGCATCTAGTTAAACAACCAGACAGTAAGGCATTACAATAGTCCAACCTAGAGGTGATAAAAGCATGAACTAGTTTTTCTGCATTGTTTAGCGACAGTATATTTCTTATCTTAGCAATATTTTTAAGGTGAAAGAATGCTATCTTGGTAATATTATTGACATGTGCTTCAAATGAAAGGCTGGAATTCATAATCACACCAAGGTCTTTTACTGTTGCACTCGATGGAACAGAATGGCCATCTAAAGTTACAGTGTGATCTAAAATCTAACTTCTAGCTGTATGCGGTCCTATGACTAGAACATCTGTCTTATCAGGATTAAGCAGAAGGAAGTTAATTAGCATCCAATCTTTTATGTCCTGCACACATTGCTCAACTTTAGTAAGCTGGTTTTTCTCATCTGGTTTTGCTGAGACATATAACTGTGTGTCATCAGCATAACATTGAAAACTAATACCATGTATACGGATTATGTTGCCAAGAGGAAGAATGTATAGGGGAAAAAAAGCAGTCGGCCTAAAACCGAACCTTGTGGAACATCAAACTCTACTAGAGAACATGCAGAATAATCACGATTTAAATCTACATACTGAAACCGATCAGTCAAATAGGATCTGAGCCAGGAGAGGGCTGTACCCTTAATTCCTACTACATTTTCTAATCTGTGAAGAAGAATCGCATGATCAATGGTGTCAAACGCTGCACGGGTAAAACAAGCATAGTTACACAACCCTGATCAGAGGCCAATAGAAGGTCATTAACTACTTTAACGAGTGCTGTTTCTGTGCTTTGATGAGGCCTAAATCCTGACTGATACAGTTTATCTATGCTATTTCTGTGTAGATATGAGCATAGCTGCTCCGCTACTATCTTACCTACGAGAATCTTAGAAATGAACTGGAGGTTTATTATTGGCCTGTAATTGGACAGCTGATGGGTCGAGGTCAGGTTTTTTAATAATCGGTTTACTAACTGCTAATTTAAAAGATTTTGGAACATACCCAATGCTGAGTGAGTAATTAATTATTCTCAACAGAGGTTCTGTTATTGCTGGTACTATCTGTTTAAGAAAATGTGTCGGTAAAGAATCTAAAATACAAGTTGATGAATTTGCAGAAGAGATGAGTGAAATTAGTTCATTCTCTTCAAGGGGAGTAAAGTATTCTAGGTTCTGATTTGACATAGTTAGTTTAATATCTGCATCAATTGCATTGTCCAGTTTCAAAGCCTTAATTTTATGCTTGATATTTAAAATTTTATTATTAAAAAAGTTCATAAAGTCCTCACTATTGTACGATGTTGTCGTAGAGATTTCTGAAGTGCTCTTATTTCTAGTTAATTTGGCTAAGGTATTAAATAAAAATCTAGGATTATTTTTGTTATTTTCTATAAGAGTGGAGAGATACGTTGATCTAGCTACACTAAGAGCTTTTCTATAGTTCAGGATGCTCTCCTTCCATGCTATTTGAAATACTAACAATTTAGTTTGACGCCATTTACGTTCTAATTTCCGAGCTGTCTGTTTTAAAGTACATGTATGGTCGTTATACCAGGGAGCGAGTTTCTTATCTCTAATAATTTTTCTTTTAACTAGAGCTACATTATCTAATGTATAACGGAACGTCGACTTAAAATATTCAGTCGCCTGATCGAGTTCTGTGGGGTCAGACAGTAATCCAATCAAAGTTGTTAACTCTGGGAGATTACTGATAAAACTCTGTGTGGTAGTTGATGTGAATGTACGTTTAGTACAGTAGCGTGGTGCTGCGCATACATTATCACTATAACACACTTTAATTGAAACAAGATAGTGATCTGATATAACTTCAGACAGTGGAGTTGTGAATAAATTTCGTATGCTTAATCCAAAAGATATTATTAAATCTAAAGTGTGACCTGCTTTATGAGTGGGTCCTACTACACACTGATTTACTAAGTCCAGTATGGACATAAATGCTTTACGCGGAGGGTCTTATGGATTCTCAAAATGAATATTAAAATCTCCAGCAATTAACGCTTCGTCTACAGAAACGACTAGGTTTGAGAGGAAATTTGCAAATTTACTAAGAAATTCTGAATACGCGTCTGGAGGTCTGTAAATGATGATTATCGGGATCGACTGAGCTGACTTCATATTTGTAGCTACACTTATGTTACTATAGAGAACTTCAAATGAATTTAATTTGTGTCCGTGTTTTTGTATAATAATCGGATTGTCACCGATTAACTAGGCCTTTTCTAAAACTATAAGCTATACTACAAGAAATAAGAGCAGCACCCTTCCGAGTGGGATGGACACCATCCCGCCCTAACAGGCCAGTTTTTTCCTCAAAGATCTTTCAATTGTCTATGAAGCCCACATTATTATTTGAGCACCACCTAGACATCCAGCGGTTCAGCGACCATAACCTGCTGTAAGCTATGTCGCCACGTCTCATTGGGATGGGACCAGAGCATATTACGTCATTGGACATCGCCTTCGCTTGTTTAAACACCTCTGTAAAGTTATTCTTACTAACCACTGACTGACGAAGGCGTATTTCATTAGCTCCAGCATGTACCACTATCTTAGAGAACCTGTGCTGTCCTAGAGCCCTAAGATTACCTGCTATGTCCGGTGTTTTGGCTCCCGGGATACACCTAACCACTGTTGCTGGCGCCTCTAAAGGCCTGGCTAATTTCACATGTCTCAGTATAGAGTCTCCTAAAACCAGAGCTCTTTCAGGTTTCTCAGTGGGTGCATCACTGAGGAGAGCAAACCTGTTGGACAGGCTGAAGCGCAGAAGAGATGTTCTACGATGGGCTAGCGTTGGCTTTGACTGGACGAGTATGCCGCCGAGTCATCACCCACTCGCCCCACTGTGAAGGCTCTGATTGCCGGAGTCGGGGGCTGGTTATCTTCGCCTGCAGCACCCAGACTGTCCGCTACGGCAGTAACGCTGCTCTCGCGCTCTCTAACCCTCTCTAAAGTCTAAATGTGCTCCTCTAACGCTGATATCTTCTCCTTCAGAGTGCTCACTAACACACCTATCACAAATAAAATTACCACTAACAACGGAGGAAAAATGTCTAAACATCCTGCACTCTACACACTGAATGAGCTACAGTGGTGTAAAAAACTATTTGCCCCCTTTCTGATTTCTTATTCTTTTGCATGTTTGTCACACTTAAATGTTTCTGCTCATCAAAAACCATTAACTATTAGTCAAAGATAACATAATTGAACACAAAATGCAGTTTTTAAATGATGGTTTTTATTATTTAGGGAGAAAAAAAATCCAAACCTACATGGCCCTGTGTGAAAAAGTGATTGCCCCCCTTGGTAAAAAAATAACTGTAGTTTATCACACCTGAGTTCAATTTCTGTAGTCACCCCCAGGCCGATTACTGCCACACCTGTTTTAATCAAGAAATCACTTAAATAGGAGCTACCTGGCACAGAGAAGTAGACCAAAAGCACCTCAAAAGCTAGACATCATGCCAAGATCCAAAGAAATTCAGGAACAAATGAGAACAAAAGTAATTGAGATCTATCAGTCTGGTAAAGGTTATAAAGCCATTTCTAAAGCTTTGGGACTCCAGCGAACCACAGTGAGAGCCATTATCCACAAATGGCAAAAACATGGAACAGTGGTGAACCTTCCCAGGAGTGGCCGGCCGACCAAAATTACCCCAAGAGCGCAGGGACAACTCATCCGAGAGGCCACAAAAGACCCCAGGGCAACATCTAAAGAAGGCCTGCATGGCAGATTTCCAAGGCGCAAACCACTTTTAAGCAAAAAGAACATTAAGGCTTGTCTCAATTTTGCTAAAAAACATCTCAATGATTGCGAAATGAAAGACTTTTGGGAAAATACCTTGTGGACCGACGAGACAAAAGTTAAACTTTTTGGAAGGTGCGTGTCCCGTTACATCTGGCGTAAAAGTAACACAGCAAAAAAGAACATCATACCAACAGTAAAATATGGTGGTGGTAGTGTGATGGTCTGGGGTTGTTTTGCTGTTTCAGGACCTGGAAGGCTTGCTGTGATAGATGGAACCATGAATTCTACTGTCTACCAAAAAATCCTGAAGGAGAATGTCCAGCCATCTGTTCATCAACTCAAGCTGAAGCGATCTTGGGTGCTACAGCAGGACAATGACCCAAAACACACCAGCAAATCCACCTCTGAATGGCTGAAGAAAAACAAAATGAAGACTTTGGAGTGGCCTAGTCAAAGTCCTGACTTGAATCCTATTGAGATGTTGTGGCATGACCTTAAAAAGGCGGTTCATGCTAGAAAACCCTCAAATAAAGCTGAATTACAACAATTTTGCAAAGATGAGTGGGCCAAAATTCCTCCAGAGTGCTGTAAAAGACTCGTTGCAAGTTATCGCAAACGCTTGATTGCAGTTATTGCTGCTAAGGGTGGCCCAACCAGTTATTATGTTCAGGGGGCAATTACTTTTTCACACAGGGCCATGTAGGTTTTGATTTTTTTTTCTCCCTAAATAATCAAAACCATAATTTGAAACTGCATTTTGTGTTTTCTTGTGTTATCTTTGACTAATAGTTAAATGTGTTTGATGATCAGAAACATTTTGTGTGAGAAACGTGCAAAAGAATAAGAATTTAGGAAGGGGGCAAATAGTTTTTCACACCACTGTAAATGGTAGACATAATAACGTACCTGAGTCATAGTTTAGTTGTAGTTTAGCGAAGCCCAATAGTATGAAAAAACATAAGAAAAATAGTTGCTGTTAATATTATTATTGTATAAACGGAAAAACTATTTAATTTAAACGCTGATACAAACGCGAAACTTTCGCGGCAATGATACAAAAACAGGAAGCTACGTTAATAAAGCCCGACTGTCTGGTTAGATAGGCATTGACCAGATATCCATGTGGCTAAACCAAGACCGCAGAAAAGAGGTGATGGCCTATAATTTTGTTTGCATGTCCCAATGATTTAGGAAGCTGGGTCAGCATGCGGGGTCAGCCAGGATATAGGTAAGGGCCTTGCTTAACGGCCCAAAGTTGAAACCTTGGCAGGGCTGGGGCTTAAACCATCAAGAGACTGTAAGACAGTAAGAATACAATGAATGTAAAGGGCACCTATTATGCCAAATTCACTCTTTAGTCATGTTTAGAAAATCAGATGGGTCTCGTGTGTGTGTGTGTGTGTGTGTACAAACAAATTATGCAATTGGGGGGAGGGGGCAGCTTTACTCACCTTATAGTCTCAAATAAACCTCTTAAAGTGATTTTCTACTGCGTTTCTGACATCTCTACAGTCTTCCTCCTTTACAGTTCTAATCACTATCTCCAACATTGATGGCCTTGTCCAAAAAAGTCTTACACTAATACATTTAAATTTAGGCATTTGTCAGACATTCTTCTCCAGAGTGACTTACAAAATGTGCTTTGAAGTTTACTTCAAACTAATACTTGGTTTGAGCACATTTAGCTTAGATTAAGGTGCATAATGTGGAGTCTGGTTCATGCTCCCAGAAACACTTTCTCACTCCATAGATGTGATAACCTGGTCATTTAGTACATTAATGTCTTCAGCTGACTTAATTTTATTGCCACATAAGGTTGACCAACAGAAGCAACCCCAGATCATAACACTGCCTCCAGAGGCTTGTACAGTGAACACTATGCACAATGGGTGCATTACTTCATGCGCATACCTTCTTACAGTGACTGTGATCTTGCTGTTTCTCTGAGGACTTGACTTGGCTGTAGTCACTCAATAGTTCAGAACCGAAATTTCCTACAAGTCTACCTGAATCTCCAATAACTACCTGAACTCCGTATTAACATCAATTAACATCAACTGTTATACTGAACTGCCTGCCACCTAACACACAGTATGAATGCAGATCAATTCCTGCTTTCTGTTTCACCCAAATGACGATGGGTTCCCTGTTGGGTCTGATTCCTCTCAAGGTTCCCCTATCTGGACTATCTGATCATTTTGATTGATACACATTCCATACAAACTTAAATAATTCTTTTGATTGTGTAAAACTGCTTTGCGACAATGACAATTGTGAAAAGCGCTATACAAATAAAATTAAATTGAATTTAACCTTTATTATGGATATTTTTATGATGCTACTTTAACAATCATTTAAATGATCTTCAACCATGGTCATTCAGTATTTTTCTCGACCACATTTCTTCCATGAAGTTCAGGGTTCTTCAATATCCTTCTATGTTTTAGAAGGATATTGCAGAGTCAGTCAACAATTAAGTAGACTTGAATAACTACATTTAGTACAATGATGTACAAAATTGAGTAAATGTAATAATCAGAAAGTAATGCAATGATTACTCTTAGCGAAAATGAGTAAAATAATTGAGTAGGTATAATTGAAATGCAAGGTAGAAAAACCTGAAAATTAGACTATTATCTAACAAACAAATGTGCTACGTTTACCAAATATTTCGCTTAAATGTAATTTATACTGGTCTATCACAGAATTAATATGTTACATTTACTTCATTTTTTAAACTATATTTACCCGTTACTTAAGGAGTATTTTAATTCAGCTTAATGTCTCTAATGACACCAAATTATAAACAAAGAAACAATATACACATTACCATTTTAATTAAACATTTATTAGCCAAATTACTATATTAAACATACTATATTAATTGATATATATCATTATACTGATCTACGAGTGGTGTTCAAGTCAAAGCAGGTCTTGTAATGAAAATTCTCTGAAATGAAGATGTAAAACCGATTTGATTTTACGAAGCCCATTGCAGTCTTTCCAGTGAACATTCTAGTGGAATGCTTTTGCGAAAAACTGACTGATCTGGTCACCAAAGTCTTTGCAGAACAAAGCACAGCCTCATATAGAGAAATGTTTATATAGAGAGAAATAAAGGGAGCTTTTACTCAAGTTCACACTATTAAGTGAATATTACCACACTATTAAGTCATATTAACTATGAACCATATCAGTTTTTTACTTTAGTTCATGGGAGGTCCGGATAAATCAGAATATTGTTAAAAGGTAATTTTTTTCTTTTACTTTTATGCATAACATATTTCACTTAAATATTTAAATTTCCTGTTCCTTTCTCCCATCTATAAATCTGAGATAAACAATGAATCTTTACAAAATTTTTATATTTCACACAATATTTCATATTTTAGTTACCAGTACTTGGCACATTTATATCATCAATGGCAAATTCAATAATTTTTAAGTACACTGTTTTGTTTGTAAAGTACTTGTAGTACTTTTGCACTTTAAATAAATTTTAAAACATCATGTACTTAGGACTTTAAATTGAGTAAAATGTTTTAAGTCCTATTTTGTAAACAAAGCTATGTTGCATTATCCTGCTAATTAAACCACCTTCCTCAAATGCTGTAATGCTTGACTGGGGATGTTTTTATAGTATTAACAGACGCTTTAGCCGTTCACTTAGGTACCACAGCATAAGATGATTTAGTGCTTTATACAGTATGTCAATAGGAGTATTTTAAATTAATGTGAAATTTCACTGGGAGTTAATGCAGTGTGGAGATGTCATGGTCCCCTCGTGAAAAAGTCCACCAGGGTCTTTACCACCTTAGATGCCTGAAAGACTTTTGACAGCCTTCCAAACTTTTACTTCTGCACCATAGAAAACATGCTGATGAAAAACATCACAACAGTTTGGGAACAGCACCGTGCAGGACAGATAAGTTCTACAGAGGGTGGTGCGATCAGTTGAATGCATCATCCACACTGAGCTCCCTGACCTGCACTCAATCTAGAGCAAGTGGTGCTAGACCAAGGCCATGAAGATATTAAAGGACCTCAGTAGTGGCTAAGTGTGATCAGACATCCCGCAGGTCTGTAAAGGAGGGATTTCAAATGTCCCATGATCAGTACCTGAAGGGAAATCTCAACATCACTGGAGATAATTACAGTATAAGTGATTTGTACACATGTCAGTGTGATTAGAAGGAGACACAAAAAAGCTGCTTCTCAGCATGAGAAGTGTCTTTATCTGCTCTATAGCCTATTAGGCCTGAATCAAAATCACCAGCACCACTTGCTGTAGATTGAGTGCAGGTCAGGGAGCTCAGTGTATGCGCTTAGCTTATCGCACCACCCTCTGTAGAGCTTGTTTGTCCTTCATGGTGCTGTTCCTGAACCAGGTTATAATGTTTACCATCGGAATGCTCTCTATGGTGCAGGAGTAGAAGTTCCTGAGCACCCATTAAGGCAGTCCAAAGTATCCCAACTGTCTGAGGTCGTAGTGACACTGCCAGGCCATTTTTACCATGGTGTTGAAGTGACAGGACCATGACAGGTCCTGGGTGATGTGAACACCGAGGTAACATAAGCTGTCCACTCTCTTCACTGAGCTCCTGTTGATGACGGGGGTCTGGTAGTTCCTCTCCTGCTTTGTACTCAAGTCCACTGTCAACTCACTTGTCTTGCTGACGTTTAGAAGGAGATTGTTCCTCTGGCACCAGTTCTCCAGATTTTTTATTTCCTCCAGGTAGGCCGTCTCATCGTTGTCAGTGATTAGGGCCCCCACGACGTCTGTCATCAGCAAAACTTGATGCCGGTGGTGGAGAATCAGTGAGAGATTATTTGTTATTACATTTGCATCCAGTTGAGATGTTGAGTATTTATTTTTCTCCTCAGCCATGAACTCATCAGTTCAGATAATCTCTGGTAAAGATCTGTTGCTGGATTTGCATGGAACTGACTAAATGAAGGTATGGGCCAGGGGTAGCTCAGTGGATAAGGCATTGGACTACGGTTCGGAAGATCCCAGGTTCAAACCCCACAATCACCAAGTTGCCATTGTTGGGCCCTTGACCCTCAACTGCTCAGATGTGTAATGAGATAAAAATGTAAGTTGCTCAGGATAAGAGCGTCTGCCAAATGCCTAAATGTAAGGTATTCTATAGCATAACAAATCAGCAGATTTACATGGCATAATGGCTCACTTCACTGTACAGCTGAATACACTCACAGAGAACATCACACACCAACATTTGATGGATCAAAATGATCAGATTGTCCCTGATAAACAAGCCAGGGGCGACGGTGCGGGGGGAATAACTCCCTGAGATGGCAGTAGGACCAAACCTTGAGAGGAACCAGTCTCAGCCGGGAACCTATCCTGATTTGGGTGATAAAGGATAGCAGGAATTGATCTGCAGTCATACTGTTTAGATGTATAGACATTTGGTCTGCTTTCTTTGCGTTTTGGTGTGTGTGTGTTGAGACATGGATTATTCAGTGAAACAGAAGCTCTGCTGAAAAAAAGTTAGGCACATCAGTCACTTTACCCCAAATAAAAGCAGGTAAAATGAATATATCGAGATGCGTGTTTCTTAGCCTCACCCCCGTGAACACAGCGTAGTCAGAGAACAGCGCACCCGCGAGAGGTTGTGCTCAGACATTTAACTTGTTACCATTTTTTAATCATTGGAATGGAAGAGATAGAAAGTTTCCTCATCATAACATGCCTTGTGTTGTTTTTAATCTTTCTATACACAACCCGTGATTTTTATGCTATTTTAGAGATGGAAAATACAAATGGAATCTTTTTGGTATTTTCTTTTCTTTATTTTCTTTTTCTTTTCAATATTTTATAAGAATACCAAAGAAAATTATTGTGTACAAAGTGATTAAAACCAATACAATTTATGTTACGATGAGGAAAATCTCCATTTCTTCTATTACAGTAACCAGGCTGGCTCTACGCAGGGACATGAGGGGGCAGCACCCCCTCAAATAAATCTCTTGCCCTCTTAAATCAAAATTTTAAAATGTTGAGAAAGAACATGTTAATATACTTACAAAATTAATATATTGCAAGTTGATAAAATGAGTTTTCTGCAGTAGCGGAAAAAATCAGCAGAAAAAGGGACACTACATAATACGGTATTAGATTTCCCTCATTTCTCCGCTGTGTGTATTCATTTAAAGGCTGCAGCGCACGCACAGGGAAATACTGTAGGAGACTTGTTTAGGAGTGGATTGGAGAGAAGAGAGCTGTTCATTCACTATAAAAAAAAATAACAAAAATATGTAAAATATATAAAACATAATTTAATTTGTTCTATAGCCCATCTGCTTTAACCTAGTTTTTTTTATTATTCATAAGACAACCTTTCAGTTTTGTAAATATTCTAGTTATAGTGTGTTAAGTCTTACTTCAGGTTAAATGTTTTTGAGACAATACAACAGGACAATACTGTTACTATAAGTTACAGATGCCCCCTTCACATTTCTCACTGCCCCCCATATGTGCCTGTCTAGAACTGGCCCTGTCCAGTAAAACAGTAATAATATAAATTTTAGAATCTAGAATCAAGAAGATTAAATTTGCACAAATTTAAAAAGAGGCCTGAATGTCTTCAGAATCCAGGTCTTAAAGTGTGTAGAGGTGCATTTCAGTTTCTCTAAATGTATAGGTAAGAACAGCTGATTCACACCTGGGGAGGGTGAATAATTTGCATTTGAATGGTGTCTGCCATTGTAAAGCACACACAGTAACACTAAAAGAACAACAACCCAGGACAAGAGCCCCTGCATAAATATTATTTAGGAGAACAAAATTCCTCCGCGCTCGGGAAAAGTTCATGCGTCCGGTTGAGGAGATAAAGAACAATAGCCCTCGTTTAGAAAAGAAGTTTTATTTAGACTATATAAAATAATCCTGCATTTATTTTTTAGGCGTCACAATGAGGAAAAAACTATGATATTGTAAAATAATTAAACAGGGTGCGCTGTTCTGTATTGTTTTCAGTAAACTTGAGTGCATCAGAAAATGAACCGAAACACTCGCCTCACAGACGTAAAAAAATATATACTTATAGAAACCGAATTGTCTGCTTTTAAACTTATTGAAAATACATTTTGGATTATGTAATTCATATGGAAAGTGAATTATATGCGCATTCACTGCTGCAGAGATAACGAGAATACAGGATTCCCTGCATCACTACAGCCGAAACCAAAGAAATCACTAATTTGTCAATGAATTGGAATGAAATGGTCAGGGTGAGTCTCCTTGCTGTTTTTCTTCTGAAACATTTTTTTTTTACTTTATGCGTGCGGCTGAGCGCTGATTAGACTACGTAGGAAGTTAAAGACGAGGATCACGATATGTCACAGCGCGCGGCTGTGATGGGCGTGCGTCCAAATCTACTTTTGCTCCTAACTCACTCCATAGTCTCCCTAGATAGGCGGCAGGTATGTAAAGGAACGGAGACGCTTATTCAGCCGACTGGTGATAATTAACGTTAGGATCTCGGGCTTGCTCCACATTATTAAAGCAAGGCACGGAGTTGAGTCCAGGTAGAGCAGGGCAAAGTGGCATGCGAGTGGGTGATGTGACACGCCCCAGGGACTCTAAACAGGACACTGGAATTCCGCCCTTAGATCCTCACGCTCCTGCGGCTCCTTCACTCCGTGCAGGTGCTCTGCCCACCGCCAGCATGGAACATCCCCCGGATCTGCACGTGCACTTCATCCCATCCACTTTCTTTCCATCCTCCCTCCTTTAACCCTTTCCTTCTCTATTTTACCTAAATAAATTATCCCTTTTCCTATAAGACCCTTGCCTCGTGTCCGTGCTTCATGGTGCCGCCCGTGCAAATAGGCTCGAAACCCGTTACAGATACCAAATCCCGAGCTCAAACCTCATTTAAATTAAATAAACAAATATTGTAAGTAAACAACAATAGCTCACGTTTAGAAATTCTTTCTGAGGCTGCGTTGGACCGGTGTTAGGCGCAGAGCGCCAGGAGATTTCCTGAAGCTCAAATCTCCGAAAACTACACTATAAGAGTAATATATCAAATTCAAATTCAAATTTTATTTGTCACATACACAGTCATACACAGTATGATATGCAGTGAAATGCTTAGACAACTGCTCGTGACCTTAAAATAAAAGACTATGAATAATAAATAAATATAAGAAATTAAATAAAAGGTGAATTTAACTAGGAAAGAATGAAATAAAATTTTTAAATTAAAGTTTAAATAAAATAAATGTACAACAAAAATACACAATATAGAAAATATATATAAAAAATATAGAACAAAAAGAAAACAGCTGTACAAAGTAGGTATAGATTTATTTCATTTCTGTGTGGAATGAAGTTAGATAAAATGGTAAAACAAAAAAAAAAAAATGGTAATGTCAATGACCATGTGCAATCCACATATTTAAAGTGTCTTGTGCATGCAAATATGCTTAAAAGTGATTTATTTAAAGTGGTGTGTGATAGAGTGATTTAACTAATGACCACAAAGTGTAGTTGTGCAGTGGCCACTAGTGTAAACGAATGTCCAGAATGTCCAGAGTGAGTGTAAAACCATACACTTTTTGCAGGCTGCCATTTGGAGAAACCAGAGAATAAAGAATAAACCAGTTATTGGCTCAAAATAACCCAACCAGCTGTTAATTTGTAAATGACTTACTACATCTCATATGACTCAACATGAGCAACACTACAATGTGTTTAAAGTACCCGGAATAACCTATAATTTTGACCCAGCATAAACCACCCAACAATGTGTTTACAAAAACAACAGCATTTTTAGTGCATCTTTTTTGAGTTATTGTAATGTTTTATTCTGAAAGTCTATTTTAACAGTTATTTATATATATATAAAGTTTTATGTATGTTTGAATTAATCTTTTAAAATAACAATAAACAGATTCAAACAGAGATATAGAACATTTCATTCTTTGTACAAATAAACTTACACCACAAATAATCAGCTAGTGAACTTGATCGTCTGTCAAAACAACATTTAACAAGTTTTTTTTTTTTTGACTCATTATTATACAGTACAATAAATATCAATATCTCTAGTTAATTTTTTTTAAATTTTTGTTGTATAAAGTTCTCAGATGTAGAAATTACAATCACTGTAGTATTTCTTCGATACAACATATTGTTAAGACTTTTTTATGACTTATTTATCTTTAAAACTGCGTAGAGTGAAAAATGTCATATTTCACGTATGACTTTAAAATGCAACTGATTTATTTTGGCTGCTGCCGTTTTAGTTGTCTACCTACTGTAGGTAGAGAGAATTATCCCCAGACACGAGACGCATCCCAAAGAGACACACGGGGCATGCGACGAGATCTCCAACCAGAAGCGGGGCATCAGGATGGGTCAGACAGGTCCGGAGGGCAGAGGCAGTCTGGATCACTGGCAGCTCAGGAACGACATGTGTAGCTCGACAGAGAGAGGGAAAGAGAGAGAGAGAGGGGGAGAGAGGGAAGAGAAAGAGCAGGAGAGAGAGCAGAAGAGAAGAGACAACAGTTAGGTCTGGTCACAGTCACATAATGTATAATGTGAATGTATATTTACTGTAGAGTAGAGTAGTCCAGGAGCACTAACTATGACAGCATAAATAAAAGGGAGAGCCAGAAGGAAACACAGACATGAGAGCTTCCTGAGATATAAAGCAACCAATCACCTCACCGTCAACAAACCTGAGTGATTAGTGAGAGTGGGAAAGACAGCATCTAAACATACCAGTTCACCATAATACTCTACCTCCATGAGTTCCCCAGATCTGCTCCTTTACCTAAGGCTAATCTATTTATAAAAATGCTTGATTAAATACATAGGTTTTTAGCCTGGACTTGAACACTGAGACTGTGTCTGAGTCCCGAACACTATTTGGAAGACTATTCCATAATTTTGGGGCTTTGTAAAAAAAAGCTCTGCCCCCAGCTGTAGTTTTCATAATACGCGGTACTAATAAGCAGCCTGCATCCTGCAGACATTGCTCAACTTTAGTAAGCTGGTCTATGTCATCAGGTTTTGCTGAGACACATGTGTGTTGTCAGCATAAGAGTGAAAACTAATACCATGCCTACGGATTATGTTGCCCAGAGGAAGCATGTAAAGGGAAAAAAGCAGTGGGCCTAAAACTGAACCCTGTGGAACACCAAACTCCACTAGAGCACATACAGAATAATCACCATTTAAGTCTACATACTGATACCGCTCATTCAAACAGGATCTGAGGCAGGAGAGGGGTGTACCCATAAGGCTAGTTTACCATCTGCATAAATTACATTGTTCGGTTTCAAAGCCTCAATTTTATATGTAATATTTACAATTTTATTATTAAAAAAGTTCATGAAGTCCTCACTATGTGTTGTGGAGATTTCTGCAGTTGTCTTATTTCTGGTTAATTTTGCTACAGCATTAAATAAAAATCTAGGATTATTTTTGTTATTTTCTATAAGAGTGGAGAGATATGTTGATCTAGCTACACTAAGAGTTTTTCTATAGTTCAGAATTCTTTCCTTCCATGCTATTAGAAATACTAACAATTTAGTTTGATGCCATTGTAACGGGTATAGAAATTACCCTGTAAAATTGTTAGAAATTATTTTATTTATTTATAAAATTGTTCATTTCATATACCTGATATAAGTGCCTGATCGAGATGAGTCCTTTCCCCTTTAAATCCTGTGATGTCACCTAAAGCCAGCACAATTTCCTGTTTTGTCCTCTCCCCTACTCTTTTCCTGATGGAACTGTATGGAAGAGGTATGTTGTTTCTGACCCCTTGTAATCCAATTTAATCTTCATTTTTATTATTCATTTTATTTCTATATTTTCACCCCAATTTGTGTGTATAATGTTGTTTTATGTATGTGTGTGATTCTTTTCTGGCATTTTTAATTTTTTGTGTTCTATTAATTTTGGCTTAAACATGTGGAAGTCAAGCACATGATGTACATCACATTTTTATTTTATAGAAAACAAGGACAATTCTCACTCAAAGGCAGTTTTTATTTTTTTTTTTTTTATTTTTTTTTTTTTATTTACATATGTTGAATTATTTATGCTGTAATTCTTCCCTTTTCGTAATGGAACTGTATGGAAGAGAGAAAGAAGAAATTAAATGCTTCCAGTGAACCGCCACCTGTGTCTGATTCACACAACGCAGAGTAAAGTTTAGCTGAAGTGACCGGTTACAACATTTACGTTCTAATTTCTGAGCGGTCTGTTTTAAAGAGTGTGTATAATCGTTATACCAGGGAGCGAGTTTCTTATCTCTAATATTTTTTCTTTTAACTGGAGCTACATTATCTAAAGTGTAACAAAATGTCGACCCTAAATATTCAGTCACCTGATCAAGTTTTGTGGGGTCAGATAGTGATCTAATCAAAGTTGGTAACTCGGTAACTAATACTGTAGCGCGGCGCTGTGCGTACATTATCACTATGACACACTTTAATTGAGAAAAGACAGTGATCTGATATAACTTCAGACAATGAAATTGTAAATAAATTTCTTATACTTAATCCGAATAATATTATTAAATCTAAAGTGTGACCTGCTTTATGAGTGGGTCCTACTACACACTGATTTACTCCTACTGAGTCCAGTATGGACATAAATGCTCTATGCACAAGGTCTTCTGGATTCTCAAAATGTATATTAAAATCTCCAGCAATTAACGCCTTGTCTACAGAAACTACTGGGTTTGAGAGGAGATCTGCAAATTTACTAAGAAATTCAGAGTGTGTGAATAACAATTAGTGGAATCGACTGAGCTGACTTAATATGTGTAGCTACACTTATGTTACTATAGACAACTTCAAATGAATTAAATTTGTGTACGTGTATTTGTATAATAGTCAAATCATCATTGTGAATAACTGCGACACCTCCTCCTCTACCAGTTAACCGAGGCTGGTGTATGTAGCTGTATCCAGGAGGACTAGCTTCATTAAGAGCTACATACTCGTCCTGTTTAATCCAGGTTTCTGTTAAACAGAGTATATCAAATTCTTGATCCGTGATAATTTTATTAACAATAACTGCTATAGATGGGAGAGGTCTAATATTTAACAGTCCTAGCTTCAGATCAGAGGTGCCGGCTGCGCATTCAGTGTGATCCGAGTTTGTGTTAACTATGTTAATTAAATTACTAAAACAGACTTTTCTTGGTCTTTCTACATTTTTGCTTAGCTCGGGAAACAGACACAGTCTCAATACAGTGAACCCTGACGACTCTATGCAGCTAGCAGACGGTTGGTTTAGCCTGTCTGTCTGCTCCCTGGCCTGGGCTCTGGATTGTCACCGATTAACTAGGCCTCTTCTGAGACTATGAGCTATGCTACAAGAAATGAGAGCAGCACCTTCCCGAGTGGGATGGACACCGTCCCGCCCTAACAGGCCAGCTTTACCCTCAAAGGCCTTCCAATTATCTATGAAGCCCACGTTGTTTTCGGAGCACCACCTGGACATCCAGCTGTTCAGTGACCATAACCTGCTGTAACCTACAGTGGTTATTCAAGCGGAATGTCAAAACAGCTGCAATTGATTTTGTTTAGACAGACTCCATTTCTATCTGTCTAATTTTATTATTAAAGAAAACAGCACAAACAACAGCCCAAGGGCTTGTAAAAACATTTTTATTTATTTATTTATTTCTTATATATATATATATATATATTTTTTTTTTTTTTCCAACTTTCTCCCCAATATTAGTCGTAGCCAATTCCTCCCCGTCACTAGGGGGCTCCACATTAAGGCTACTACTACCATTCAGCCGGGAGGGCGAAGACTATCACGTGTTTTCTCCGAACCGCGTGACGTCAGCCGACCGCATCCTTTCGAACTGCTTGCTCACGCACCGTTAGGGGCATAGTAACACACTCGGAGGAAAGCGCTAGCTGCTCCTTCCGCGTGCGCGAGCTCACAGATGCCCCTGATTGGCTGTAGAGCGTGATTAATGTGGGAGCACAAGTACCTCTCATCCCTCCCCCCTGAGAGAGCTCGGCCAATCAGCTCTCTCTGTGCCTCTGGCTGTGAGAGGAAAACAGCATCACCCGGGGTTCGAACAACATTTTTATTTTTAATGGTAATTTTGGATTCAGTGGTCTGGGCACAACATAATAATCTTTGTATGATAAAATGACTCGTTGCATGAATCTAACGCATCATTTAACGCTGAACCCAAACAGCAAAAGAACATGATAATAATAATCAAAAAAATAATAATCATCTTGATTTTAGCTGTTTATGTCTAGCATTAAATAATTATTTAATTATTAATAATTAAAGCTGCTCACATAGCGCGCGCTTTTACTTAAAAAACAATGCAGTGTTTAATCAGCAAGTATATGTCGCCTCTTTTTATGATAGAAGAATATTCTGACTTAAACAAAGCTGCTCGTGTCATGCTCGTGGCTCATATCGCGAGCATTTTAATCAAAAGGGAGATAAAAAGTAAAAGTGTGTACCAACATAGCACAATGCATGTGTGTGAGTGGCTGAAGTGTGGTTGTGAATTAGCCTTTTAGTGAATGTTAAATGTTTGCGTGAACCCGCGGCACGTGTGTGCGCTCTTTCACCTTGCCACGTTTTGATCTAAAGTCAGATGAACGCACGCGCCGATATGAGAGATTTATAAGATTTCTCTTTCCCAGAAATATAACAAACACACATTTATATGCGTTAAATAAGCGCTGTCTTTGCGGCGCTGTGAGAACCGAACGCCGATGTAAGGCGCCTTATCTCAGTAATAATATACAAATATGTTTTTGCTGTGTAGTGGACCGCGCGCGCACAACCTCTTCTGGGCGAGCCTTTCTTTGAATACGCCATTTTAACGGGTGGGGTTAAGAAACACTGCACCGGCAAAAGTAGACTAATGATTATGAATGCGTCGGGGAAAACAGCAAGGAAACTGGCCATTTTAATAATTCATTGATAAATTGATGTCTTTTCGTTTTGGCTGTGTTGAGGGTGATCATGTCTTCATATTGTCTCCGCAGCAATGTATGCACTGTAGTAATCCACATTTTATACGAATTACATTAGCTGTTTTTCCTCATTAGTTTATATAAAAGCAGACATTTTGCTTTCTGTAAGTACAGTGGAACCTCGGATTACGAGATTAATTCGTTCCGGAAGCGGGCTCGTATTCCAAAACACTCGTAAACCAAATTTAATTTACCCATAGGAAATAATTGAAACTTTAATTATTCGTTCTACAGCCCAAAAAAATAAATACATAAATATAATTAATACAATATATAAAGTAAAAACAAATTAACCTGTACTTTACCTAAAAATTTTTTTAAAAATAAATCCCGACAGATAAGGGTTTTCGTTTGTGCACGCAGAGTGTATGTGTGTAAAATGAGCACGCACACACACACACACACACACACACACATTAACGGATAGACCGTTTTTAAAACCGTTAAAAAATTAGCAAGGAACATTCCTAGTCACACTCACGTGAGCGCATACAAACAGGATCACTGCTGTAAGTAAAAGAAGAAGAAGAACAACAAAAAAAAAAAACAAATTAAACAGCTCCTCACCTTTGAAAACAATTGTGACAGAGAGAAGTTTGTGTGTTTATTTGGCAACCTGAGAGGAGGGGGCTGAAGGGGGGCTCGCTCGCGCTTACGGTACCCTTCTCTCAGGTTGCCAAACAAACACACAAACTCTCTGCCTTACACAGACACAAACACACACGCGCACTCAAAAACACTGCAAGCACTAAGACCCAGCAGGGGAGACGATAGGTCTCGGCTTTACAGCCCCCCTCCTCTCAGGTTGCCAAATAAACACACAAACTTCTCTCTGTCGCGATTGTTTTCAAAGGTAAGGAGCTGTTTAATTTGTTTTTTGTTGTTGTTTTCACGTGAGTGTGACTAGGAATGTTCCTTGCTAATTTTTAAACGGTTTTAAAAATGGTCTCTCCGTTAATGTGTGTGCGCGCACGCGCACGTACATCACACACACACACACACACACACACAGCGTGTGTGTGTGTGTGTGTATATTCACCCAGCAGGAGAGGCGATTACCTACAATTCTGCTGCAAGAGAGAGAAAAACCGTTGGCTCACTTGTGATGATGTAACGCTCGGTGTTAAAACAAGAAGCGCATGCGTGAAACATGATACTCGGTGCTCATAAACTAAGACAATGCTCGTTTTTCAAGTAAAAAATTATTAAAAATTGTTGCTCGTCTTGCGAAACACTCGTAAACCGCGTTACTTGTAATCCGAGGTTCCACTGTATATATTTTTCACGTCTGTGAGGCGAGTATACATGGAGTTTCGGTTCATTTTCCAACGCGCTCAAGTTCACAGAAACCGATACAGAATAGTGTTGTATCCCTATTTGCTTTCATTATTTTACAACATTACGTTTTCTCGTCATTGTGTGCGCACTTAAATAAAAGTAAAGTCTTATAAAGGCTATGTAGCTTATATAGCTTTACTATATAGTTTTTGCCCATTAATCTGACAACACCTGTGGCTCACCCACAGTTTCTGATACACACAGCCAGAGTTTTCTGACTACGTGAGTGTAACACATGATAAAATATAATGTTAACATTTACTTTGCTTAAATTGGATGGAACTAAGAAACGGCTATATTTAAATTTGTACTGTAATTTTAGTAATGTGATGATAAATTTGTTTAATGTTTCACTTGTATTTTATAAGGTTTTGTCGGCAGTGGTACAGTGCAACGGGGGTGCTGGGATGTAAAAATGTAGCTTGTTAAAATGTTTATTATTTATTAAAAACATTATGATGATCATAACAGCCTACTGCATTTCATTTTTATAATAATGCAAAAACACATCGACATCTGCTGAGGCAGTAGCACATCCTAACAATGTTGGAATTTTTATGGTCATTTATTTTTGTTTATTTCAGTTAATAAATCTATTACAAATTTAAATCACACAAATATAAGATGACAAAAAACATACACGTCTAGCTTTTCTAATTACACATAAAATCTAAGGCTACGTTTACACTGTCAGGTAAATCTGACCCAATTCCTATTTTTTGCTCATATGTGACACATATCCAATATATTCTATGTCCGTGTAAACAGGAAAAAAAGCATGCATTCGGATATTTCGAGATCGGTTTCAGGCCTCCTTCATATGTGGAAATAAACCAGATATATATATATCAGATATGTGCTAATGTGATTGTCATGTAAACAGACAGATCGGATTTCCTGAGTCATTGCGTTCTGTACGTCATTAAAACTGCGACTTCTTCGCGGTTTAATGACGTAATGTTATTCTTCGGTGGAAGCGCGTGCAGAATTATAACATCGAAGGTGACATGAAAAAGGAAAAGCACCCAGCGCACCCCCCCCCCCCCTTTTTTTAAATGCTTATTAGCGCTAAATAAAATTAAGAAATCAGTATTTGGTTAATAAAGCATATGCGCAGGCTGCAATTATGCCGTTTTTTTCTACAGTACATTTGTACTGTAATTTTAATACTGTGATTATGAATTCGTTTAACTACAATGTTTCACTTGATTTTATCTGCTACTACGTGCAGCTCTAAAGGAGCGCGTATCATTAATCCCTGAGAGAATGACATGATGCCTGAGGCGTCAGTCTATAGTTATATAGCGCCACTCAGCGGTAGAAGCCAGCAAATGCACAAACCCAAATGCTGCCACTGTGAGGCATGGCGGTAAAACCAGAATACCGCATGAGTAACATCTGTATGTCGCCACGTCTCATTGAGATGGGACCAGAGCATATTACTTCATTGGACATCGCCTTCGCTAATTTGAACACCTTTGTAAAGTTATTCTTGCTAATCCCTGATTGACGAAGGCGTATATCATTAGCTCCAGCATGTACCACTATCTTAGAGAACCTATGCTGTCCTAGAGCCCTGAGATTAACAGCTATGTCTGGTGCTCTGGCTCCTGGGATACACCTAACCACTGCCGCTGGCGCCCCTAAAGGCCTGGCTAATTTCACGTGCCTCAGTATAGAGTCTCCTATAACCAGAACTCTTTCAGGTTTCTCAGCGGGTGCATCACTGAGGAGAGCAAACATGTTGGACACGTGAAGCACAGAAGAGGTGTGCTCCAGTGGGCTAACCTTAGCGTTAGCTTTGGCTGAATGAGTATGCCGCCGAGTCGTCACCCACTCGCCCCGCTGTGAGGGCTCTAATGCCGGAGTCGGGGGCTGGTTATCTCTCCCTGCGGCACCCAGACTTTCCGCTGCGGGAATACCGCGGCTCTCGCGCTCTCTAACCCTCTCTAAAGTCTGGATGTGCTCCTCTAACGCTAATATCTTCTCC
This sequence comes from Clarias gariepinus, assembly GCF_024256425.1. Classification (NCBI taxonomy): domain Eukaryota; kingdom Metazoa; phylum Chordata; class Actinopteri; order Siluriformes; family Clariidae; genus Clarias; species Clarias gariepinus. The sequence continues at coordinate 1,028,210 of NC_071100.1, read as the reverse complement.
GTCAGAGTTCTCACTAACACACACCTATCACTAGTAAAATTACCACAAATGACGGAGGAAGAATGTCTAAACATCCTGCACCTTACACATTTAACGAGCTGAACATTAGACATAATAACGTACCTGAGTCAGAGTTTAGTTGTTCTGAGCTGAATTTCGTTTGTTGTTCTTAGAAAAAAAAACACTCACACGTTCTCCAAAAAGCGCAAAAAACGGGAAAAAAGGCGAAGCCAAATAGTATGAAGATGTAAAAAGTAGCTGCTATTAATATTATTATTGTATAAACGAACAGCTATATAAGTTTAACACTGATACAAACGTGAAACTTTCGCAGCAACAATACGAAAACAGGAACACTAAGATTGTGTTTGAGTCCCGAATATTAATCCAAATAACGTTGAATGTTTTTTCGCTCCTCAGGCCTGGACTCATTGGTTCGGATAAACGCTGGTGAAGATCTGCTGCTCAAGTTTCATGTAACAGAGATTACCCCGTTCTCTGTTACATGAAAAAAAGACGACAATGCATAATCATTCGCTAGCACAGAAAACTAATTCGGATGTTTGGATGTTTTTTGATGTTACGGTAAAGGCTCATGTGATATGTGAAGCACCGAATTACACAGAGATCTAGAGAAACAGCGGTGCTATGCAGACAAAGTGAGCTGAGAACCTTTCTGTCTGAAGTGGCCTGCATTTTTAAAGGGGATACCACATCACGAATGAGAGGCGAAAGGCAGTGAAGGCCTTCACCAGGAGACATCACACAAAATAACTAAAAAAACAAACAAACAAAAAAAAAAACATCTCACACACATAAGATTTAGGGGAAGGGAAGAGCTTGTCCTAATAGCTGACTTGCGGAAAAGGGAGCTGGAAAACTGAATAAAGTTTGTGGCGCCACAGAGAACGGGATATAAGGGGAGAGACTTAGCAGATCCACATGGTTTAGAGATCTGCAATGTGTATAGAGGCTCACAACACTTCTTCTTTGTCTTTCGGCTGTTTCCTTTCAGGGGTCGCCACAGCAAATCATCTCCCTTTATCTAATCCTGTCCTCCGCATCCTCTTCTCTCACACGAATTAACTTCATGTCTTCTCTCACTACATCCATAAATCTCCTCTTTGGTCTTTCCCTAAACCTCCTGCCTGGCAGTTTCAACCTCAGCATCCTTCTACCGATATATTCACAATCTCTCCTCTGACCATGTCTAAACCATCTCAATCTGACCTCTTTGACTTTATCTCGAAAACATCTAACATGGGTTGTCTTTCTCATGAACTTATTCTCAATCTAGGCCGTAGAGCATCGCTGGTCCCACCACTGTCTTGAACACCTTTCCTTTCATTCTCGCTGATACTCTTTTATCGCACAAAACACCTGACACTTTTCTCCACCTGTTCCAACCTGCCTGCACACGCCTCTTCACCATTTCTCTGGATCGTTGACCCTAAGTACTTAAAGTCCTGCCTTTCTTTACCTCTGCTCCCTGTAGCCTCACCGTTCCTCTTGGGTCCCTCTCATTCACACACATGTATTCCATCTTGCTGCAGCTAACCTTCATTCCTCTGCTTCCCAGAACATACCTCCCCCTCTTAAAATTTTTCTACACCTGTTCCCTGCTCTCGCCACAAAGCACAATGTCATCTGCAAACGTCATAGTCCATGAAGACTCCTGTCTAACCTCATTTATCATCCTGTCCATCACCAGAGTAAACAAAAAGGGGCTTAGAGCCGATCCTTGACACATTGCAGACGTACATATACAGTATGGTTTGTGTTAGTGTGTAAAATTCAACATTTATCAGAATAAACTGAATTATGAGAAACACCGAGGACAGTTTCATGTATGTCATACTTTGCATTATCAGCGGCTCCGGAAAGTTAGGCAGCAGTGTTCTTTTAAATGAAATTGCATAAGCAGAAGTAAAAAAGCTTTTTTTTATTTATTCCACACACTGTAAATGAGAGAATTCAAAACACACATGCAATTCCTCATTAATTCACAAATATTATACAGTGACAGATAAAAAGTATGTGAACCTTTTAAAATTGTATGGTTTTCTGCATTAATTTGTCATAAAATGTGATCTGATCTTTATCTTCATGTGTGTGTGTGTGTGTGTGTGTGTGTGTGTGTGTGCGTGCATGTGCCTCTGCCTGAAGTAGTCTTTGTAGTCTGCAGTGTTCATGGAAATATAAACAAAAAGATGATGCCTCACTTTATTGAATGTTGAGGTTACTCTAGGAAAAGTCAATACATTTCACATTAAGCAAAAAGATCATTTAGGAGGTTCTGCTGTTAAACATAGTGACAGGTCATTTTTAACCCTGAAGACACCACAATGGTTAATTCAGGTGTTTGGTTTTTAACAATGTGCACTTCAATGACTGTGTACATCTTTATTATGGCATCCGGTGGCTTAGTGGTTATCACTGTGGTCCAAAGTGGAGCTTGCATTTTCTTCCTGTTCTTGGTGGGTTTCCTCCATGTGCTCTGGTTTCCTCCCACAGTCCAAAGACATGAAGATTAGGATTAATTGGTGTTCAAATTGCCTGTAATGTGACAATCAGGCAGCGAGCTGTCAACACAATCCATTATGTAACTGCCACAGAAACTGCGGATATATCTCTAGGGTAGGATGTAAACAGACCAATACAATTTATTTATACATTATTGTCTATAAAGGTCTTAGACATACAAATGGAGAAAAATGGGGAAGTGGCTGAGACCTTTATACAGCAGAATGGTGGAGAAGGGGGGAAGCAGATCTTAAATTGCAAAGCGCTGAATAAAGAAGAGACTGAGAAATAGAGGTGGGTAGAGTACTCAAAAAATGTACTCAAGTAAGAGTAACTAAACTTCAAAATAATATTACACAAGTAGAAGTAAAAAGTAATCATCCAAATTATTACTGAAGTAAGAGTAAAAAAGTATTTAGTGAAAAGACTACTCAAGTACTGAGTAACTGTTTCAATCATAATGTTCTATTTATTTTTATTTTTTAGAAATTATAATAATTATATATTAGTATATACAGGGAGTTGGACAATGAAACTGAAACACTGGCCAATTAAATGTTGAAGGCAGCACGTTTTGCTGCCACATCTGTGACATAAAAAGTCTTTGTGATGTATCAAGAGCCTTGGTATCGAGGGTAATTTCAGCATACCACCAATAAGGATGAACCACATCCAACAGGAGTAACTGTGGACACAAGAGGACGCTGTCTGAAAGGGATGTCTGGTTAAAAACGTGGATTGTATCCAAAAAACATAAAACCACAGCTGGCCAACTCACTGTAAAAATTAAATGTGCACCTCAACTCTCCTGTTTTCACCAAAACTGTTCGTCGGGATCTCCACAGGGTTAATGTACATGGCCGGGTGCTATAGCCAAACCTTTTGTCACTCGTGTCAATGCCAAACGTTGGTTTCAATTGTGCCAACAATGAAATTCTTGGGCTGTGGACATGCATTGTTCTTTGATGAGTCTACCTTCACTGTCTTTCCCACATTACGGTGTGGAGAAGCCCCAAAGAAGTGTACCACCCAGATTGTTGTATGCCCAGTGTTTTGGGCTGCAATATCATGGCATTCCCTAGGCCCAATACTTGTGTTAAATGGGCGCGTCAAAGCCAAGGACTACCGAACCATTCTGGAGGACCATGTGCACCCAATGCTTCAAACATTGTATCCTGAAGGCGATGCTGTGTATCAGGATGATAATGCACCAAAACACACAGCAAGACAGGTGACAGAGTGGTTTGATGAACATGAAAGACAACATTGTCACTATAATATTTATATATATATATATATATATATATATATATATATATATATAAATATATATATATATATATATATATATATATATATATATATATATATATATACACTCAAAAAAATGAACATGGCTACCTGTTACATGTACTAAAATGTAATATGTGTTTTGTACATAATAATTTCATGTTTCCAAGATGAACATGAATAAATTATGTTGCATTTACATGAAATTCAACAACTTAACATGTATTGGATTTAATCATGTTGAGATAAACCAAAGAGATCTTGTCACTATGAAAACCGGAAATAGCAAAACTGGAAATCTCGCGAGAAGAGAACACAGCGTGTTGAGAAGACAAACGTTTGGCGCGCGTGTGGAAAAGGTAAGCAGAAATTAATTCCCATCTTTCTAAATAGAAACGAAAGAGGTTCCGGTCAAGATGGCGGACGAATTGGTCGCACTGTTTTGTTAAGGAAAGTTGAAAAGTGTGTCACAGTCAGCGATGTTGAATAATATAGTTGCATAATTCTGTTATCAGGTGTATATAGTTATTTATACGATATTTTACAATTCTTTTGGTTATACTGACAACTATATCTCGGAACCTGTGAGAATTTAATATGGATGGAAATGCGACGGTTGAATTGTGTGTGGCGGAAAAAATGGAGATAGTTACCATCAAAGATAAGAGAGTGATTCAAGACACACACTCCTATTCCTGCAGGGCTTACAAGGAAAGTAATGGAGCCTGTGACTCAAGTCCCAATACACCAGATAAAAAACTCTCTAAGAAAGCGCGCAAAGAACAGATGCAAGTAAGTTCTGAACCATCTTTGGCCGACTTACAAGACAATATCATTCGCGTCATCACTGCCAAAATCAACGAAAGAGCGGACCAAACTGATGAAGCTGTTAAACACAACACACTGCAAATTGAGGGTCTTAAAAAATCCCTGGACTTTTGTCATCAAGAAGTGTTAGACCTAAAAAAAGAAAATGCTACGATGAAACTGAGAGTTGAACAAATGCAAAAGAAACTTTGTGAAGTGAAGCAAAAGGCGAATGATACTGATCGATATAGTCGGCGGTACAATCTTCGTCTATATGGAGTAGTTGAAGAACGCGACGAAAACATCAAGTCTAAGGTTAAAGAGTTTTGCAGCGCAGCAGTTCCTGGAAGTGAGGGTGAAGCAATTGTGGCAGCAGTGGATGTGGTTCATCGCATCGGCAGAATAGACGGCAGTGGGAAAAAGCAGTTTCCAAGGCAAGTGATCGTCAGATTTGCGTCTAGATCGGCTAGAGATGCTTTTTGGAAAGGCTCCAAGAACAACGAGTTTCTCAAAAACAAAGGTGTTCAAGTGAAAGAAGACCTAACAGCTGATGACAGGGCAGCACGCGCTCGTCTGTGGCCGTTTGTAGAAAAGGCTAGGAAAAATGGAGAAAGAGCTTACCTGGTAGGGAACAAAGCATTTGTGAATGGAAAAGAAATTAAAGGATGAACACCCTTTACGAATATTTAAAGACTCCAGCCAGTAACTGGTAAAGCTGTTGGACACTGTTTCTATATTTACGGCTGAAGTCAAAAAAAAAAAAAAAAAAAAAAGGTTCAAAGTTATAGTTGATAATTGCAACAAGTATAATATGTGACATACTATGTTTGTACTAAGTGCACTTGGGATACGTTAAACTTTTACTTTGTTATTGTTCATGTCAATTTCAATTTTTTCTATTAATGCCAGAGGTATAAGAAACCAACTGAAAAGGAAATCTTTATTTTTGTATTGTCAAAGCAAAGGTGCAGAGTTTTATTTTATTCAAGAGTCTCATGCTTGTGAAGCAGATGTAACGTTCTGGAGAAGTCAGTGGGGAAGTGAAGTTTGGTTCTCATTTGGTTCTAACAAATCCGCAGGGGTAGTTATATTAAAAGGTAAATTCAAAGGACACATTCACAGTAAGCATACAGATACTGAAGGAAGATGGATAATTCTACATGTTAGTATTGATTTCTCACAATTCATTATAGTAAATGTTTATGCCACAAATAATAAGCAGAAAAATAATAATCTATTTTTAACAATTGAGGGCAAAATTGAGCAACTGTGTTCTAAATTTCCCTGTGCAGTGATTATTTGGGGTGGGGACTTTAATACAGTTATGGATGAAGAAATAGACCGATGGCCCCCAAAAAGAAAGGAAAAAACGTGTGTACTAAAAAATATATGTACAAGATTGGATCTTTTAGATATCTGGAGATATACTTACCCACAGCAAAGAATGTATACCTGGGCTAATAATGATTCGACTAAACAATCTCGTATTGATTTTTGGTTAATCTCTGCAAATAGTGCTAATGATGTTAAACTAGTGGGAATTGAAGTTTCAGTGTTAACAGATCATAAAGCTATAGTGATTAATATCAATAAAGATGCTGCAAGTCTGACTGGTCCCAAAACGAATTATTGGAAATTAAACAAATCCCTATTAAAGAATGAATTATTTAAAAATAATGTTGCTAAAATTATAGAGAAATATTGGAAAAGGGCATGTGCACTTAATGAATTTGGTCACAACTGGGAACTAATGAAATTTGAAATAAGAAGCACAGCTATAGTTATAGGTAAAACAATTGCTAAGGTTAATAAAGAGAAAGAATACAAATTAATTGAAGAAATAATGAAATTATGTAGTAAACAAAATCTAATAAATGAAGAGCTTAAGCAGTTGGCTTACTTGCAGTCACAATTAGACAACATTTATGAAGAAAAGGCTAGAGGTGCCTTTATAAGGAGTAGACAGAAGTGGCTTGAACACGGTGAGAAAAATACGAAATATTTTTTTAATCTAGAAAAACGTAATAATGAATTATCATCTGTGCGTAAACTTATGATTAATAATAAAATATGTGAAAATAATAAAGAAATTGCTAAATATGTCACCCAGTTTTATACGAATCTATACACTCCAGAACCCTATGATGACAGAAAAACAGATTTGTTTTTGAATAAAATTGCTGATACAACAACAAAAAAGATAAATGATGATTTTAAACTATTTTGTGACAAGGATATTAGTTGTGAAGAGATTAAAAATTGTATAGTAGGCTTGAAGGATAATAAGTCTCCAGGGAATGACGGGCTTACAAGCGAATTCTATAAGATGTTCAATGTTCAATTAACTCCTTTTTTAGCAGCTATGTTTAAAGAATCAGTTGCATGTGAGGAATTACCTGTAACTCTAAGACAAGGTCTTATTACATTGATCCCGAAGCCTAATAAGGATAAACTTTACATCGATAACTGGAGACCAATTACCCTCCTGAATAATGATGCTAAACTTCTTGCTTTAGTTTTTGCTAGAAGATTAAAAAAAGGTCTGAATGAGATTATTGACGAAGAACAATCAGGGTTCATGACTGGGAGGCATATAAGCAATAACATTAGGTTAATTTTAGATATGATTGATTACAATTGTTATATACCAACTGATTCATATATCTTATTCATAGATTTTTACAAAGCATTTGATACTGTTGGTCATGAGTTTATGTTCAGATGTATTAAATATTTTGGTTTTGGGGAATATTTTCAGAAAGCTGTTAGAACTATTTACAATGGATGCAATAGTTCAGTCAAATTATCAGTAGGTACTAGTGGTAGATTTGAGATCAATCGAGGTATACAGCAGGGTAGCCCTTTGTCTCCATTTTTGTTTTTATTAGTTACACAAATTATGGCCCTACATATAAAAAAAGCTGAATTTGAAGGTATAAACATATTTGGAAGAATATTCAAATTATCCCAATTAGCTGATGACACTACTATTTTTCTGAAAAATGATTTAGAAATATCAAAAGCAATTAACTATCACAGAATTTTCCTCAGTGTCAGGGCTTAAAATGAATGTAAACAAATCGGTGCTGTTTCCAATTAAAACATGTAGTTTAACAGAATTACATGGTATTCCTGTTAAACACATAGTTACATACTTGGGTGTTATCATAAATAAAGATAAAAATGAACGCAGTGTGCTCAATTTCCAGCCCATAATAAACAAAACTAAGACAAGATTTAATATCTGGCTTCAAAGAGATTTATCCTTGAATGGGAGGGTTTTACTATCCAAAGCAGAAGGGATATCAAGATCTGTCTATGTGTCTTTAGCTTTGGATATGCCATCTAAGGTGTACAAAGAATTAGACAAATTGTTGTTTAATTTTTTATGGAGGAATAAGCATCACTATTTGAGAAAAGAAATAATATGTAAACAAAAGAGCCAAGGTGGATTATCTGTGCTTAGTTTTGAAACTTTAAATAATACATTCAAGGTTAATTGGTTAATTAAATTTATGAAAGAAAAGGATAGCATCTGGTATACAATTCCAAAACATGTGTTCGACATGATGGGTGGCATAGATCTATTATTGAGATGTGATTTTAAAATTGATAAACTACCTGTAAAGTTAGCCAACTTTCACAAGCAAGCTTTATTGGCCTGGATGCTGGTATATAAACTCAATTTCTCCCCGAATAAATATATTATTTGGAATAATAGATGTATTAAATATAAAAATGAGTCTATTTTCTATAAAAATTGGTATGAAAATGACATTGTGTTTGTTAAACAACTTTTAAATTCAAATGGTAATTTATTAGCGTATAACGAATTTTTGGAAAAATTTGGTTTTCCTGTTACTCCAAAAGAGTATGCAATTGTGTTTGATGCCATACCTCACCCAGTTATACAGTTTGTAAGATCCTGTGGAAGTAATTCTTTTGATGCAATGTATGTTAAAGAAAGTTTTTTTTTAGGAGGCATAGATATTCTTAAACAAAAGTATACAAATAAATTTCTAAGAAATATTATAACAGGAGATACAATTACTCATAAGTGTGTAAAATGGAACAGTGTCTTTGGAGAGATAGATTGGAATAAAGCCTGGCGTGTCTGTGATATGTTCTGGCTAAACAATAAAGTAAAAGAGGTTACATTTAAAATTTTACATGGTATATATCCAGCTAAAAGTGTATTAGAGAGATTTAATTTGGAAATTGATTACTCTTGTGATTTTTGTTCGGGGGAAAAAGAATCTATTATCCATCTGTTCTGTAATTGTGCATTCACGAGGATTTTCTGGGTGGATATGGAAAATTTTATTAGAAGGAAAACAAATATTATTTTCATGTTAAATAATTTTGATATATGCATTTATTATTCTAATGAAATTAATAATAATAACTTTATTTTACTTGTACAACTTCTTATTATTCTGGGAAAATTTCACATTCATAAGAAGAAATGGTCAGGATCCAAGCCTAACTTCAGTCACTTCCTTCAAGAAATTAAGGACTACAGCACCAGTTTGGAAAACATTATTAACAAGAAAGCAATAAAGACCTATGGACTTTTTCAGAAATTCAAAATTTTTTGATTAAAGAAGAAATTATCTATCTGGCATATGTTATGTAATTGGTTGTATACTGTTGTGTATACTGGTTTGTGCGCAATAAAAAAAAAAAAAAAAAAAAAAGATTGAATCTAAAAAAAAAAAAAAAAAAAATAGAAACGAAATACTGAACATAAATGTCACCTGCTGTTTAGCGATGTTTAGTCACGTTATTTTGGTTTAAGCTATTTCTTGTATTTTTAATCACACTTAAAATACCGACAGTTATACAGTAGTTGATCAATTGGAATGGTTATTACCGTCGCGCTCACCGCCGCGTGAAAACGTCAGCGGCCAAAATAAATTAGTTGCATTTCAAAGTCATTCGTAAAATGGCCGCCAGGTGGCGCAAAGTGACATTTTCGCTCGTTGTTGTAAATACAACAGGGACCGTTATACAGCGTATCTTTGTATCTGTTTATTGTTATTTAAGTTCTGGATTATTTCAGGTACTTTAAACACATTGTTGGGTTGCTCATGTTGGCTCATATGAGATGTAGTTTACAAATGAACACCTGGTTGGGTTATTTTGACCCAACAACTGGTTTATTCATTATTCTTTCCTTTCTCCAAATATCAGCCTGCAGAATGTTTGAAATATTACTGTTATTGTGTCACAGGTGTAGTTTTAAGAGTTGTTTAGGCAGGAATGCGTGTGTATACAGCTCAAAACCCCCATCAGTTGTTAAAGATAGCGGCTATTTAGAAAACATGCCCAGTGATTTCTGAGCTTCAGGAAGTCTCCCGGCGCTCTGCGCATAACACCGGGCCAACTCATGTCGGAAAGAATTTATAAACGGTTTCTAAACATGGGCTATTGTTTTTTTTTTTTTACTTATAGTATTTGTTAATTTAATTTAAATGAGGTTTGGGCTCAGGACTTCAGAATCGTGATTCTCCTCTTTAATTTACTCCATAGTTTTAATCAGCGCTCAGCCGCATGCATTAAGTTTTCCAGAGCGCACCGGCAGAAGTAGACTAATGATTATGAACGCGTCGGGAAAACAGCAAGCAGACTTAAAAAAAAATGTTTGCGTTCATTTTCTGACGCGCTCAAGTTCACCAAAAACAATACAGAGCAGCACAGCTTACAACACTTACAAAATCACAACACTTACAAAATCACAACGTTTTTTCGTTATTGTGAGTGCGCTTAAATAAAAGTTGAGTCTTATAAAGGCATGTAGTCTTATATAGTTTTATTATATAGTTTTTGCACATTAATCTGACAGCAGTTTTTTCAGCCTGTCACGGCGTGCGCCCAAATCAATATCGCTCCTCGCTCACTAGTTAGGCGGCCTCCCCTTCAGACATGCGAAGCAGCGGGACCGCAGAATTACACATGACTGGTGAGCTATCGTTACTATGGTTGCCCGGGCTTGCACCCCGCGCTATAAAATACTCGGGGTTTGTTGGGCTACAGTGGATTTTACTACGCGCTGTGTATGCAGCGCGCGTGCAACAACGCGGAAGTGCGGCATGCAAGCAGGGCAAATGGAACGCGCCCCGGTGACTTCAAAGGAGCGAGAGGTGGGAGGGGGCCATCCGCGGAGAGCAAAGTCAGCGCGAGCGGATGGATGGCCATTGCACTCACACCGCGTAGTAAAATCCACTGTAACCCAACAAACCCCAATCATCACCAGCCGTGCCTTATTCCGTCATGTCATGTGGACATTATAAGCTTTGTATTGAAAACTTCTAACTAAAAAGTGGCAGCTGGCACGCCTAAAAATAGACGCAGGTTATTTTTTTAATAGTCTAAATAAAACCCCTCTGATTTAATTTCCTATAGTCTAACCAGCGCTCAACCGCACGCATAGTTTTCCCGAGCGCGAGGAATTTTTTTGTGCTAAATAATGTTTATGCAGTATAAGAATTCCTATTAATCCTGGGTTGTTCTTTTAGTGTCACTATAGTGCTTTACAATGCCAGACAACATTCAAATACAAATGATTCACCCTCCCCAGGTGTGAATCGGCTGTTCTCACCTATAGATTCAGAGAAACTGTAATGGACCTCTCCACACTTTAAAAACCTCTTGAATCTGAGGCTCTTCTGGAGACTTTGCAGTGATTTCAATTTGTGTAATTTTAATCTCCTGGATTCTAGATTCTAAAGTTGACATTGTTACCTTTTTTAATCATTGGAATGGAAGAACTTGTTATTTTCCTTATGATAGCATAAATTGCATTGTTTTTAATCAGTCTATACACAATAATATTATTTGGTATTTATTTATTTATTTATTTTTTAAACGGGTATGGGGGCTATCTTGGTTCATTAATCTCCGTGCCTGGTTTAGTATTCAGTGCGCATCTGTTATATTACAACTATCATAACACTCAAATACCTTTTATTGGGGGTTAAGTGACTGATGTGCCTAACATTTTTCAGCTGAGCCTTTGTTTCACTGAATAATCAACCACCGCGACACCCCCCTCTCTCTCACACACACACACACACACACAGAGCCGACCAAATCATTAGCACGTCCCTCCCCCAAACAGCACAGACATTTACTTACACCTGAACTGAGTTGTTTGAGTAACATGGGTCGAACCCGTTACAAATCATAACAGTCTACTGCATTTCATTCTTATAATAACGCAAAAACACAAGCGGGGCGGAATGACCGACATCAGCTGACGCAGTAGAACGTCCTAACACTGTTTTAATTTTATGGTAATTTATTTCAGTTAATAAATCTACTATAAATTTAAAGAACACAAGAAATAAGATGACACAAATCCATACACGCTTTTTTTCTAATTACAAGTGATAGAATCAAAAGGCTCACTGTGTTAACATTTATTGTGCTTAAATTTGATCCTAATAAGATTTGATTTAATTTAAATTCTAGAACAGTGGCAGCTGGAACACCTAAAACAGATGCAGGATTATTTTTTATAATCTAAATAAAATGCTGTTTTAAACGTGGGCTATTGTTATTTACATGCAATATTTGTTAATTTAATTTAAATGGGGTTTGGTCTCCGGAATGTTGAGCATCAGGATCCTCTTCTTTACTTTCCTACGTAGAATCAGCGCTTAATCGCACGCATTAAGTTTTGTAAATTCGTTTAATGTTTAATAGTAAATAATGACCCCCGTTGCGCTGTACCACCGCTCGGAAAACCTTATGAAATACAAGTTTAGGACAATTATGATGATCTGCCACGGCGTGCGCGTGTGATGGGTGTACGCCCAAATCTACTATAACTACTCCCTCACTCCGTAGGCTCCCTGAATAGGCAGCAAAGGGACGGGAGCCGCCTATTTGTGCCGGCTGGCGATAATTAACGTTAATATGATCTCGGGCTTGCTCCGCATTATAAAAGCAATGCGCGGAGGTTTGTCTGAGGTCTAGGAAGTACGTGATGTAATGGAGAATATGAAAGAAGCATGTCAGTGGGGAGATGTGACGCGGCCCAGGCGCTTTAAACAAGGACATTAGAATTCCGCCCTTTGATCTCCGCGCTGAGGACAGCGCGAGAAAGAGCTGCGCGAGCTCCCGCGGCATCTTCACTCCCGCACCGTGCCCGCCCTCGCAGCCCCGCTGCCGAAGAGGAAAAGTGTGGTTAGGTTTTTGCGTCAGCGAGAACTCGCGCCGGCCATCGACAGCGGGAGAAGCGCCGTCACGAGGGAGCGTGCAGGAGCGCTGCCTCCGCGTGCTCAGTTCTGCCACTCGCACCAACACTTATCGTCAGCTGTGTGCCCGCATGCCAGTGTGGCACAGCCCCCGGAACTGCACATGCACAACCTTTATCCCATTCTTTCCTTTCTCCCTCCTTTAACACTTTCCTTCCCCATTTTGCCTAAATAAATTACCCTTTTCCTGTAAGACCTCTCCTCGTGTCCGTGCTTTATGGTGCCGCCCGTGCAACATGGGTCGAATCCGTTACAGATCATAACAGTCTACTGCATTTCATTCTTATAATAACACACAAACACAAGCGGGGCTGAATGACCAACATCAGCTGACGCAGTAGAACGTCCTGACAATGTTATAATTTTTATGATCATTTATTTTAGTTAATAAATCTACTATAAATTTAAAGAACACAAGATATAAGACGACACAAAACCCTACACGCGTCTTTTCTAATTACACGTGATAAAATTTAAAGGCTCACTGTGTTAACGTTTATTTTGTTTAAATTTGATCCTAATAAGATTTAATTTAATTTAAATTCTACATTTGTATCGTCATTTTAGTTCTGTGATTATAAATTTGTTTAACTACAATGTTTTACTTGATTTTATCCGCTACTACGTGCAGTTCTAAAACTCCGTGTCTCATTAATCCAGCAGAGAATGAACTAAGGCATGAGGCGTCAGTCTGTAGTTATATAGCGCCACTCAACGGTAAAAGCCAGCAAACGCACAAAGCCAAACGGTACCGCCGAGCGCGGCGACGGTAGGACCTACAGTCCGATTGATTAACCACTGTATGCGCGTGCTTAATCTGCGGTTCAGTTCTGGTTTCGCGATGTTTAGTCACGTTATTTTTAGCGATGTTTAGTCACGTTATTTTGGTTTAAGCTATTTCTTGTATTTTTAATCACACTTAAAATATACCGACGGTTATATGCGCGTGCTTAATCTGCGGTTCGGTTCTGGTTTCGGTCTGTTCTCATGAGTTGTGAAGCGAGAGGAAGAAAGTATAAATATTGGTCATTTGATAAATTAAGTATCATGAATTTTAATTGAATCTATCTCTGTATTTTTCCACAGGAGTTTGTGAGTGAAAGTGTCCTGTCTGCATCTGACTTCAGGAGTTTCCTGACCAACCGTCTCTAACGGTCATATTTAAAAGTCATAACGGACAGTTATAAAGTACAAAACTTTCTGTTGGTGGTAAATTGTTTTTTTATGATTAATACTTATTTGTGGTGTTTTATGTTTTGTACATCTTTTCAAATTGAGACTTCATTTGTAAGTTGCTGCTGGTGTAAAATAAAAATCTCCGTTTTATCCCGTTTGTCTTATGCTTCCTTCCTTCACAGAATTCTGTTGACCAGGACTTGAAATTTAAATTTACTTGAGTTGGATCAACTTAATTTACAACTGAAAAATGTGTTGTACCAACTCTATTCATTTATGTTAACAGTATTAAATTATGTTGGACGCAGCTGTAGTAAATAAGTTTAATGAACCTAATAAAATTAATCTGACTGAACCTAAGAACATTAAGTTGGGCCAACAAAATTGCTTAATGTTGAAAGAAAGCCATTAAATCAGGTGGAAATTCTTTCCATAATTTAATTACGTTCATTCAAGTTATTTTTTTGAGTGTATATATCCTGGGTGTCCACCTGGAGAAGGACCTCAACTGGTTTTATGTTGTAATTTATGTTAGGAATATCTGTCTTGTCTCTGCTAGTTTAGCTTCTCTGTTAATTTATGTTGTAAGTTTATGTTGCATGTAGCACCTTGGTCCTGGAGGAACGTTGTTTCGTTTCACTGTGTACTAACTGTATATGGTTGAAGTGACAATAAAGCCGACTTGAACTTGATACACAAATGTTACACAAATATAAATATCAGTTCTAAGGTACTTTAAGTAAATCCTGCGTTAATGTGAATGCGCTTCTTATAGGTTACTGTTACGGCCCGCCGGGGCGCGTATATTTTTGTCTGTGTTTGTGTGTCTGTTTTGTGTGCACAGATGGATCCGTTCCGAACTCCAGTCCGGGATGCTTATGCTGCTCGTCATCAGCCAGGCGTGGCTATCTTCCTCCCCACCGTCCTGACGTCATCAATGAGGGACATTATTTAACTGTGTCGCAAACATGAAGAGGAGAGCTCCCCTTCGGTTTGTGTAGAGCTCTGCTGGGCTTCGTTTTTATCTGCTTTTTGGTATTTGCTATCTAGAGACGGTGTAAAACTCTGCGTGGCTTCGTTTTATCTGTTTTTTGTATTTTGCTATTTAAAGACTGTGTAAACTCTGTATGTGTATAGCTTGCGTAGCTAATGTTAAGACTTCTTCCTACGACTTGTATCCGGTTCTTTGACCTTGACTTTTGGTTAAATTGCTGAATATCTATTTATTTGGGTAGAGATGGTTGAACCTTTTAAAACTGCTCACTTGCGTATATGGGCTGAACGTTCTTCCCCGGTGGTAAGGGTGTGGCTGCCAGTTTTTTTTTGGGTGGGGGGGGGGTTTCTTTTCACTGTGTTTATTGTTAGGGAGTTAGGGAAGTATTCTGTTTTTGGTTTATTTTGCTTTCAGGAAGTTAGCTGTTTAAAACCAGTACTTTCTGTTTATTATTTTGGCCTTGGTCCACCCTGAAGCTAAATCCGGTATTTCTTTTGTTCTATACCTTGTTGTATGTATCTGTATTTTCCTCAATATAACTTTGAAACGATTTTCGCTTCCGTTGACTCCTTTGCTAGCTGGTTTTCTCTCTACATCTCTCTCTACATATCCATATATTTCTACCGTTTCCTTGTATCTCTTTTCCCTTATCCTCATTGCTGTATGACTCAACCCTAGACTGGGTCGTAACAGTTACATTGGGGGCGCTGTTTCCCACTGTGTTTGAACAGTCTGCAGCTGCGCTATGGAGAACTGCTGTGGGTAAGTTTACATTTGGGCATTTGGCAGACGCTCTTATCCAGAGCGACTTCCTTTTTTTTTTTTATCTCATTACACATCTGAGCAGTTGCAGGTTAAGGGCCGCGCTCAAGGGCCCAACAGTGGCAACTTGGTGGTTGTGGGGTTTGAACCTGGGGTCTTCCAAACCGCAGTCCAATGCCTTAACCACTGAGCTACCCCTGGCCCCCCTAGCGTCTGTTGTAGCTCCACAATAAAAGTTAAAAATATAATCTCACAAGAAATGTCAGGCACTGTTTGAAAGGTATTGAACAGCATAGATATTGACTCGTCTGTCAAATGTGTTTTCTTTTTTTATATGTGTTATTTTGATACTTTTATTTCTGTTTTGATGTACCTTGTTTTGGCATGTGCTAATCTGCTAATGAATGGGTGGAGGTGTAACATTTTTGAACTTGCCATTTTGTCTCCTACTGATCTGTGTACAGGTATTTATTTCTTTATCATATAATGTGCATGAAGTTACTCTGCAGTACTGTATTCTGTGCATTTTCTGTGTTTAAGTAAATGTTTGGTGCTATTAGTTTTTTTGTGAAAGCACTCAAAAAATGTCATGATCATTTTCCTTAACTCTCATGCATACCGAGTTCTATAAAATAGATGAAAGCGTCAGACAGAAACAGACTGAAGAAGGTCATTAAAAGGGCCGGATCTGTCCTGTGGCAAGGAGGATGATTTTGTCTAAAATACACACAATCTTGAACAATCCCCTATACAGTATTCTCTCCAACCAGAGAACCAATTTCAGCCAGAGACTGATTATGACCAGGTGTTCTACAGAACGCCATAGGAGAACTTTTATTCCAATGGCCATTAAATTATACAACTCGTCTCTGTAACGTTTACACTACGGGATACAGACTGTTCAGTAATACTTCAGGACACTATTGTTCCCACAACTCAAGACTTAAGTTTCATGTGCAATATCCGATTACCAGTACATTTGTGCAATATTCTTTCTTTTCACTTACTCTACAGTTCAAGTGCAATATTGGTATATTGATTATTTTTAGTGCAATATGTAGCCTTGTGCTATATTTAATTCTATTTTTACTTCCATTTATTGTATTTTTTATTTTTTTTTATTGTCTGATCTATTTTTTTATCCTTTCTTCCTGCTAAATTAAATTAATGCAACCAAGACAAAGTGATTTCCCTCTGGGATTAATAAAGTCCTTTGAATCTTGAATCTTTGAATCTAATGGTGTGTAGTCTTTGTCTAGGTGCTAGATCAGAGCAGATGAAGTTAAGATTTAGAGAAAAAAGAGAAACTATTGCTGAGGAACTATTGCTGTCAATTTAAACTATATTTTAGGTTTACTGAACAGAATAAAACAGACTGTGAATAGAGTCTTAATGGTTCTGTTCACCATCCAGTCCAGTAGGGGGCAGTGAAACACCCAACTAAAAGACAAAGGAGAAGAAGAGCTGAAGACGTTGTGCCACTTGGACGGCCTAGTTATCCAGCTAAGCTAAAACAATCTCTACATTTAGCTGTTTCTACCTGCAGTTTTACAGAGAATCTTAAATCAGTTCAATTAAAAACAGCATTTGGAGAGGATTAACTCACTGATCCTGAGGTAAGTTAAAGTCTAAACACTTACTGACTGGATCCTACATAGAGCTCTGTTTAGGTAATAGTGTCTGTAGTACCAGAAAATAATTATAATAATAATAATACATTTAATTATAATTAATAAATAAAATTAAAAAAGCAATTATATATTGCTATTATACAATGTTTTGTATTTTTCATGATGCTGGATTCTATCTTCTTCCCTTAACCAGAGATAAAGAAGAACAAAAGACATATAATTTCTACTATGACAAATCAAGAAGAAACTCAGACAGACCTTCACCACTGCTTAGAGTGTGGAAAGAGTTTTAGTCAAAAGAAGGGTCTCACAGCACACCAGCGCATCCACAGACAAGACAAACCACATCAGTGCTCACAGTGTGGAAAGAGTTTTGCTAACATGAGAAATTTGAAAGCACACCAGCACATTCATACAGGAGAGAAGAAGCCGTATCAGTGCTCACAGTGTGAAAAGAGTTTCAGTTATAAATATTGTCTCCAACAACATCAGCGCACTCATACAGGAGAGAAGCCCTATCAGTGCTCACAGTGTGGAAAGAGTTTTACCCAAGGGAAGGTTCTCAAAGAACACCAGCTCATCCACAGACAAGACAAACCACATCAGTGCTCACAGTGTGGAAAGAGTTTCACTCATAAATATAATCTCAAGCAACATCAGTGCATTCACACAGGAGACAAACCGTTTCATTGTTCACAGCGTGGGAAGAGTTTTAATCAAAGGGCCTCTCTTCGAGATCATCAGCGTATTCACACTGGGGAGAAGCCATATTACTGCTCAGAGTGTGGGAAGAGTTTTAGTAATTTGAGCAATTACCAACAACATCAGCGCATTCACACAGGAAACAAACCGTTTCACTGTTCACAGTGTGGAAAAAGTTTTATTCAAAGCGGCACTCTTTTGAAACATCAGCATATTCACACCGGGGAGAAGCCATATTACTGCTTAGAGTGTGCAAAGAGTTTTAGTCAAGAGAAGGATCTCACAGCACACCAGCTCATCCACAGACAAGACAAACCACATCAATGCTCACAGTGTGGAAAGAGTTTCAATTATAAAAGTGGTCTCCAAGAACATCAGCGCACTCATACAGGAGAGAAGCCGTATCAGTGCTCACAGTGTGGAAAGAGTTTCACTCATAAACATAATCTCAAGAAACATCAGCGCATTCACACAGGAGACAAACCGTTTCATTGTTCACAGTGTGGAAAGAGTTTTACTCAAAGAGCCGCTCTTCAAGAACATCAGCGTATTCACACTGGGGAGAAGCCATATTACTGCTCAGAGTGTGGGAAAAGTTTTAGTAATTTGAGCAATTTACATCAACATCAGCGCATTCACACTGGAGAGAAGCCATATCACTGCTCAGAGTGTGGGAAAAGTTTTAGTAATTTGAGCAATTTCCATCAACATCAGCGCATTCACACTGGATACAAACCGTTTTACTGTTCACAGTGTGGGAAGAGTTTTAATCAAAGAGCCCCTCTTCTGAAACATCTGCGTATTCACACTGGGGAGAAGCCGTATTACTGCTCAGAGTGTGGGAAGAGTTTTAGTAATTTGAGGAATTTCCAACAACACCAGCGCATTCACACTGGAGAGAAGCCTTATTACTGCTCCGTGTGTGGAAATAGTTTTTCTCGAATCAGCTCTTTTAATAAGCATCTACGTACGCATACTGAAGGAGAGGAAAAAATAGTGCTGGGATGAACTATGTGAAACATGGTGAGGACATTGATGGACTGATTGACTGACTAATACAATGTTGGTCTGAGGTTTGGATAGTATGAATTTAAATATGTTCTTTAATAATGTTAATGTAGTATGCTCTGTCCTCCTCCAGTTCACGGTTTAAAACACCTGGAACAATTGGATCTGTGGCAGCTTGCTTAGTCTTATGACAAACATGACAATACACACTGGACCCTTTGCAGTTTTTGCACCAAAACCATATAGAGGTGGATGATGCAGTAATTAACCTGTTGCATAAAGCTCACTTTAGCCTAGACCATGGTGAGGATTATGTTTGTTTGATGGTGCTTGTTGTTGGTTTAATTGCTTGTTTGTTGTTTTAAAATTAGCACCAGTTGTGTGAAAGCTTAATGCACACAGACCAATCTTCTAGATGCGGGACTCTGCATGAAGTTATCCTAATCACACTACTCCAATCACAACTGTTTCAAGTGCCTGTAAAAGAGCTGTGCAAGACTATCATAATCTAAACGGGATTCAAGAAAATTCAAAAGTAATGGGAGCAGGGTAATGAGTGATCGGGACAATTTTGCTGCTGTCAAGCACCTGAACAATGAATAGTTGATTTAAAGATGTGAGGTCTTGAATTGGGAAGACATGGAGGAAAAGACGAAGAGGTTTTGGTCTTCCTTTGGAGTCCACTAAGGCATGCGTGACATAAGACTGATTGTCTATGGTTTATAAAGCTGATGACAAATCTCTAGTTGAAACCATTTCCAGGTGTTGATGAGGGTCACTAATTTATTGAATGACTGCAGGTCAGATGGGAGCTGTTGAGGTGCAAACTCATCCTTGATTGAGTCAGACAGACTGTTAAGGAATGTGCTAAAATATGGCTGCTCACTTCAGCCACAAAAGAGAGTCAGAGTTGATGGCATAATCAGAGATGGAGTGGGATCTCTGGTGTAGCTTGAGTATTACAGTGTCTGTCTGATAGCCCATAAATTAACAGTCAAACAATGTACTTATTTCGTCAGTGCTTTTTAAATTATTTTTTTTCCATGTGAAGCAGCAGGGAATGTGATCATCCCATAATGCTCTTGTGCCTTTCCTGTAGGTAGGGTAATGATTGGGCAACATTGGACCATTTTGTGGGGAATGATGAAGTCTTCAGTTCAATCATGAGGGAACATTGAGAAAGATAAGGGCAGAAGGTGGAAGGATCCCCATCATAGTAGGCAGGCAGTGTGGGGAGGCATAGTTCATGACCAAAAGAATATACTGAAAGGAGCAATGTCAGAGTCTCTGTGATGGCTTAGAAGGTGTTGGTAATCTTGCAGATCTCATACTCCCCTCAGGCATGTACCCCATGCTGGCTCCTTATTGGGCCTGATTATACTACAGATGTGGCCATGTTGCACGTCTCGGGAAACGTGATCTCGGCCAGCTGTAACATTCTAAGCATATGATGTAAATTACATGTAAGATGCAGTAGTTTTTCAATTTCAGGTATAGCGTGTCTACTGAAGCTGCTAATGTGTTAATCTCTCTTAGACACCTATTGACAGCAAGCAACAAAGCTCATGAACGTGCCTAGCTCAAACTGTAAGACTGATATGGATTTATTATTCAACAACTTCTCTCCTTTTTTGTATCAATAATGATTCTTCTTTGACTGCGCTTTCTCCATTCATTATAATAGTTATAATAATTATTATTATTTGTAGTAGTGGTAGTGCTATGAATTTATTATTATCATCATCTTTGGTTTTGCTATGAATATTAAAGTGCTACATGATTAAACTCAATGCAAATATGTTAATGTCATTGTAAATATTGACATAACGTGAAAAAAGTCGAGCCAGCTTAGCCAATCTATTTTTTTCTTTTTGCAAGTGTTTTTATAAATGAAATGAAATTTTTGGCAACCGAGAAAAGAAAAATTATTTAGGTCAACAGCTCTATTCATCTCTCTCTCTCTCTATATATATATATATAGGTCCTTCTCAAAAAAATAGCATATTGTGATAAAGTTCATTATTTTCTGTAATCTACTGATAAACATTAGACTTCCATATATTTTAGATTCATTACACACAACTGAAATAGTTCAAGCCTTTCATTGTTTTAATATTGATGATTTTGGCATACAGCTTATGAAAACCCAAAATTCCTATCTCAAAAAATTAGGATACTTCATCCGACCAATACAAGAAAAGTTTTTTTAATACAAAAAAGTCAACCTTTAAATAATTATGTTCAGTTATGCACTCAATACTTGGTCGGGAATCCTTTTGCAGAAATGACTGCTTCAATGCGGCGTGGCATGGAGGCAATCAGCCTGTGGCACTGCTGAGGTGTTATGGAGGCCCAGGATGCTTCGATAGCGGCCTTAAGCTCATCGGTCCTTCTCCACAATCTTCCTCAGGGTCCGGTCACCTCTTCTCGTTGTGCAGCGTTTTCTGCCGCACTTTTTCCTTCCCACAGACTTCCCACTGAGGTGCCTTGATACAGCACTCTGGGAACAGCCTATTTGTTCAGAAATTTCTTTGTGTTTTACCCTCTTGCTTGAGGGTGTCAATGATGGCCTTCTGGACAGCAGTCAGGTCGGCAGTCTTACCCATGATTGCGGTTTTGAGTAATGAACCAGGCTGGGAGTTTTTAAAAGCCTCAGGAATCTTTTGCAGGTGTTTAGAGTTAATTAGTTGATTCGGGTGATTAGGTTAATAGCTCGTTTAGAGAAACTTTTCATGATATGCTAATTTTTTGAGATAGGAAGATGGGTTTTCATGAGCTGTATGCCAAAATCATCAATATTAAAATAATTAAAAGGCTTGAACTACTTCAGTTGTGTGTAATGAATCTAAAATATATGAAAGTCTAATGTTTATCAGTACATTACAGAAAATAATGAACTTTATCCCAATATGCTAATTTTTTGAGAAGGACCTGCATATACTGTATGAGAGAGAGAGGCTGAAAAACAGCATGTTTAAAAGCATCAGGAACAATTCCAGTTTCAAGACTACGATGAATTAATGTTAAATGTTAGGAGCAATTGTATTAAAGTTCTCTTTAATGAGTCAATAAGTTGGTGTCAAATGAGTGATATCATGCAAATGAGAGAGGAAAAAAATGAATAAACTGATTTAGAACAGTTAACCACACTGGAGGAACAGCTGGGTCATAAGCAGGAGGTGTAATAAGTGCTCTAATGTCATTGATTTTATTTATACTGTAAGGAATGTTAGGAGATTTTCACACTTATTTGCAGGGATATCATGGCAGATAATGTTTTGGGGGTTAATAACTGTTTAATGTGTTAAATAGAACTCCTGCACTGTGGTGGGTGTTTTCACTTAAATCTGAAAAATATTCAGTTCCCTCTGTTTTAAGTTTTTTATGGATCTACAGGGATCATGTAAAAAAAGACAATAACAAACCATGCACACTGATTACTAAAACTAGTGTGCGAATTAATAAAAATAAACACGTGGATTAACAAATCGAGATGCGTTTTTCTAAGCCCCACCTTTGTGAAAATTATTCAGGGAATGGCATGTGGGCGAAAATGCCTTGTTGATTCTAGAGGTCAGAGAAGAATGGGCTGACTGATTCAAGCTGATAGAAGAGCAACTGAAATAACCACTTGTTACAACCGAGATATGCAGCAAAGCATTTGTAAAGCCACAACATGCACAACCTTGAGGCGGATGGGCTACAACAGCAGAAGACCCCACCGGGTACCACTCATCTCTCAACCACAACCACACCACTATGCAGAACTAACACAATCTTTTCATAATTGATCAAATCTTTCAATCTTTTTACATCCATGAACACAATGGACAATTACACGCTCACCTTCCTTCATATCTACACTACATGTTGTACATTTACATCCTGGACCAGTGCACAAAGACACTTTAATATCCTCTGCAAAAGACACTTTGTTCTATGCATATTTGCACACACAGTACAGTATATTTTAATTTGTACATCATATTTCTATTTTTATTTTTAGTTCTATTTTTCCTAGTTTAATTTAATTTTTTTATTTAATTTCTATTGTATTTCTTTTATTCATATTTATTTCTTATTTTTAAACTTTAATTCTCTTTTAGGGTCAATGGCAGTCGTATAATGCATTTCACTACATTTCGTACTGTGTATGTTTGTGTATGTGACAAATAAAATTTGAATTTTAAAACATTTATCTATTAACTCAGTTTTATTGTAAGTGAAAGGTGAATAAATCAAGCCCTCTCTGCACAAAGGCCTATAAATTCAATATCCTAATTGAGGCTTCAGATGTTTTGTTATACGTCTTTCCTGGTCAATGGTCTGTGGATAATATATACAGTGCTGTAAAAAGTATTTGCCCCATTTCTTAATTCAAGAGGTCTGGCATTAATCAGGCCTGGATGTGGCAAGTGAAATTTAACTCACCTTTTCAAAAATTGGGACAAATACTGTTTCACAGCACTGTACTGTACTCCAAAGAGTATTGATAGAAAAAGACAAGAAAATTTTCAATTTAAATTGTTCCCTGGAGGCTATTAAAGTCTTGTTCTGGCACAGCAAGAATTTTTCAAGCATTTTGTTTCCAGTATTGTGACACTAAGGATTAAATGAAAATGTATGTACTGACATTTAAAAAAGGTGAACTGTTCACAAGCAAATGCCTAAAACAAGGTTTAATTTTACAAACACTTTGTCACAGGTGTTACACCATATTTTTGTAACAACCTATGTAACATTTATTTATTTAAATAAAGGCTTCTGTGACTCGCCTGTTGTACCTTCTGACTCCAGTATGGCACTGCCCTGGGCATCTGTCAAAATTATAGGATTGTAATTGCCAATGGCATCTTGTACTTTTCCTATTATTCCCAGTGAAGGGAAGCTTCACCCTCCAGATACAAACCACCACCATTCTACTGGGAATCAACCTCCCACCAGCCACCTCAGCAAGGTAAACTCATCTGAAAGACAAAACATGACTTCACAATTATTGCAATAGTAATTTGTTATTCTTTCTAACTATTCATATTAGCTATCCATGTGTTGGCCTAGAAATGGCCTCTTTTTGCTTTTTTTATTAACTAAATTACAAAAACATTGAAAAGAACAATATTCCTACCTCTGAAAAGTTTTGGTGGCCGTGGAGGGGCCAGTAACCCACTGTGGCTGTTAGGGCCTACTGGGGTTGAATCCATGTCTTCGCCATGGACCTCATAGTGACCCTTAGGTATAAGGTCTAATGTACTGAAAACACCAGTGACTCCTCCAGGGAACAGGGCCACATTTGAATCATCAGTGAGGTAAACAGTATTGGCTGAAACCTGGTTGAGAAAGAACAAAAATTTGACTAATTTTACTCACTTAAAAGACATTGTGCAGATGTAACAATAATTGGGAAAGTAAATAACGCATCACCTTATGAGAACTCAAATATACACAACGTTACATTCTTAATCTGACATTAATTAAAATGACATGGTAAATATTAAAGTTACCTTAAAAAAAAAAGTTCTTACCTGAAATATGCAACTTAACTTTTCAGCCGTCATGTCCTCATCCCTAAATGACACTTATTATTCCTAAAAACTATATAGTGGTCCATGTTTTGTGGCATGCAGGTCAGTGTACCAAGATGATGACACGTTGCCACAAACAGAAGCAATACTTCCATTTAATTATGAGAAATATGAATGTCTCCCTTTTCATTATAAGAAAATTTTATTACATATAGAAACCAATTTTGAATGATCAAATAAACTATAATTACTAGTTGCAGCTATGAAACCGCTTTGAAAGTGTATAAAAAAAAAACTTTAAAATGACTGACAACTTTTTCTACCACACACGTTCAGTAGCGGAAAAAATGTCCCTCTTCGAGGGACAACATGGGTGGCTCTTAAAAGAGCCGTTGTGTTGATGAAGGCGGCGGTGACGCGCTTTACTTGGAGCTGGTGTATTTAGTCACGGCCTTGGTGCCCTCGGACACGGCGTGCTTGGCCAACTCACCGGGCAGCAACAGGCGCACGGCGGTCTGGATCTCCCTGGAAGTGATGGTGGAGCGTTTGTTGTAGTGAGCCAGACGAGAGGACTCACCGGCAATGCGCTCGAAGATGTCGTTGACGAACGAATTCATGATTCCCATCGCCTTGGACGAAATGCCGGTGTCGGGGTGAACCTGCTTCAGGACTTTGTACACGTAGATGGCGTAGCTCTCCTTCCTGGACTTTCTGCGCTTCTTGCCTCCTTTGCCGGCGGTCTTGGTCACGGCTTTCTTCGAGCCCTTCTTGGGGGCGGTCTTGGCTGGCTCAGGCATGGTGCTGCTGATTCTCTACGAGACTGAGAGAAGAATGAACAGCTCCGTCTCGAGGGCCCTCTATGTACAGGTCACATTGTAATTAAGCACAAGCCAAGAACGGATTTTGATTGGTCTATATTCAAAACCTCAACACGTGAGGGACCTCCTACCACCTCAGTCTTTTCCTCTTACTCTCCCCCTTCCGCTTCGCTTTGTGTCCCTTCCCGCCGTTTTAGAGTCGCGGGTTAATTTAACTTAAACGAGCATAAACTTTAAATACTTTCGTTTTTTTTTTTGGTGTTTTAAATTCATTCAAAGGCTTTTAAAAACAGTTTTTTTTAATTATTCCTACAACCCGAGGACTCCAACACATATTCTAACTTACAATGTTAACCGATTTACTGTAAATATCTAACTGGAACATTCAATTCGCTCGTCCGCTACATACAGACGTTTTATATATATTGTAAATGCTTCTTTTACACACATACAGGAGTAAAAACTCTTTTGTTGGAGATGTGGGTGGCTCTTAAAAGAGCCGTTGTGTTCGTGTCGTTAGCCGTTGGAGTGTTTAACCGCCGAATCCGTACAGGGTGCGTCCCTGGCGTTTCAGCGCGTACACCACATCCATGGCGGTGACGGTCTTTCTCTTAGCATGCTCGGTGTAGGTGACGGCGTCGCGGATGACGTTCTCCAGAAACACCTTGAGTACACCGCGAGTTTCCTCGTAGATCAGACCGGAAATACGTTTCACTCCGCCACGGCGCGCCAGACGGCGAATAGCGGGCTTAGTGATCCCCTGGATGTTATCGCGGAGAACTTTACGATGACGCTTAGCGCCTCCCTTCCCGAGTCCTTTCCCGCCCTTTCCTCTTCCTGACATCGTGCTGCTTTCACGAAATTAAACCTCTGAATAAATCCACGGTGCAGCTGTCACGTGTTTATTCGTCTCCCGCGGACCTACTTGAGACCAGGCGATGGGGCGGGACTAATACTACCCGTCGAGTAATACAATATTTTTAATACGTTTTCTCCAGTAATGATGGTACAAGGAGAAGTGATGTTTTCCCCATAAAAAATATATAAAATGAGCGATTATATTTTATACCAAATAAATCATACATCATTAGTGTAAGTGTAAACACTGACATAGACCACAGAAAAAAAAGCAGGGATTTAGAGCATATCTGTGGCCTTCAGGTACCTTTTCTAACCTTTTCCAAGTCCACTATAACTTTAAGGCACCTAGAGCAGCACTGCAGCTAAGGCTCCTGTTTAGCTGATCACCACAAACATCTGTGTACACTTTCAACCCAGTCCAAGGAAAGTTTTAATTTAGTCATTCATGAAATGAATTCATGAAATGAAAGTCTAGAGCACATAAAAAATTGAAAAACAAAGGACATCAGTGAGACCATGAGGGATGTGTTGTGGCTCATCAGTGTTGGTCATCTAGCTGCACGCTGTGTTGTCAAATGGAATTGTAATGTTACATCTAAAACATGTCCTGTTGAAAACTGTTCTGATGATTGAACACTTACTAATAGACTGTCACCACTCAGCTGAGATATGGCACAAGATGAATTTAATTGGATTGACTAGAAATATAGATGAAAAATCATTAATGTAGGGAATTTTTGTAGAACATTTCTTAAAAAAAGTTAAAAACTATTTAACGTTAATACCTTTATTTTGCTAATAATTTGCATAGCTAATAACAAAATATTAATGATGTATAATGACATCACAACAGTGACAAATCTCTGCTGACAATGTTTTTAAACAGATTTTAATAGAATTAAGACAACAAAAGACAATTGACCGGAGGACTGCAAATAAGCATCCATGGGACATGATAAAAATATAAATCAAGGCCAACGTAAGTATCGGTAGTACTTTCTAATTCACAATGTATAATGGCATATCTGTTGAAACATCGTTACATATCAGTGTATAATTGGTACATCAACTAACAGTGTAAAGGTGAAGCATTTTTGACCATGCATATGTAATGTGTTGTGAAACCACAGTGCTAACTATTACCCCACCATGCTCAATGGGAAATTATATTTATTTATTTATTTATTATTATTATTATTATTATTATTATTATCATTAGTAGTAGTAGTAGTAGTAGTAGTAGAATTACCTTAGATTATTTTCTTTTACTGATATAACTAACCTAAATGTTAGAGCATTTAGAGACAAGTGAGTTAAGGAAACAGTCACTTACTAAACTCGGCCACAAGGTGGCAGGCAATATCCATCCAAAACATAAATTTATTATAACCTCTTTAGACAAGATAACACATCAGGTCAGGGGCTTTTCACATTTGTAAACTATGAGACAGCTGAGATCATTTCATTTATTGTAATAGGGTTACTGGATGGATAGTTTCCTCTACATGCCGCTCGGCGCATTGGGCGACGGGTATAAATCCGTTGTTTCTGTGCCAGTGATTCACAGGGTCAGTCGTCACTGTTGAACAAGGTCCTTCACCCCGAAGTGCTCAAACACAATAGGGTTGCTGAGAGCTTGTAAATTATGATCTTGTAACGTAGGGCAGGTTTCGGAAAAAAAGTTATTTTTTTAATATTCATTTAATTATAAAAAAAAAAGTCTCTGAATGTTAGTAAGGTACTATAAAGTTATGTTTTCAGATTTTACTTATAAAGACACATACTAATTGAGTGGGATTTACTTGAAAAAGGTATTTAGTTTTTCAGGTCGCTTTGAATGTAGTTTTTTAAAGCATTTCTTAGACATTGCCACAGTTTTTCTTAATTTTTGGCAGCCTAAGTTTTATCTCTTTCTTCAAATTATAAGACAGCCTCAAAGATTATGACGTATCAGATGTTGATAACATGTGATAACAAAATGATAAAGTTATTGGGATGTGAGGAGACTTTAAACCCTAATAACAAAAATGTTTCTCGAGAGAATCTCCTAAACACATGCAGTACTAGATAATGCATTAGGTCCAATAAGGAGTATAATCTCTGTTTAACTTGATTAATCAAATGCTTATCGATTTTATCGATAACAAAGCAGTGTAGTGGATGTGGATTCATGGGGGGAGGGGATGGGGGTAACGGATGAACCTTGGATGTGCTAGCTCAAACTTGGACGTCTGCATCTGATCCATAAGACGGTCCTTCATCGGGCATCGACTTACTAGACATAACGGGTTTGCTAGTACCTGATTCATCATCATCTTGTGACTCTGAGTTTGGAAAGTACTCATCAGACAGGTACTTCAGACCTAGTTCTGAATGTAGTACACCTTCATGACCCAATACCAGTTCGTCCCCAGAATATCTAGAAGACTGTCGCTCCTGAAATAAGTGAGAAAACAAATTAAATAATTGGATAGTGCAGGAGATGTTAGATATATATTTAATTCAATTCAATTCAATTCAATTTTATTTATATAGCGCTTTTAACAATGGTCATTGTCCCAAAGCAGCTTCACAAGAAAAAAAAAGAAAGATTTTTTTTTTTTTTTTTTTAAGAAAGAAAAGAAAAGAAAATATTTGGAAGTGTGTATGTGTGAGAAAAATGTGTCTAGATAATAATGAAATGAATGAATGATGAATGAAATGTCTCTGATGAGCAAGCCAAGGGTGACGGCGACAGTGGCAAGGAAAAACTCCCTGAGATGGCAATAGGAAGAAACCTTGAGAGGAACCAGACTCAACAGGGAACCCATCCTCATCTGGGTGATAACAGATAGAAATAACATCAAGTGTGTTGTGCAGGTGAAAGTTCAATATATCAGAAGTTGTGTAGATTCAGTTCAGCAGTAGGTGCAGAGGGCAGATGGGGTCAGATCACTGGAAGCACAGGAGCAGGATGTGTAGCTCCAGCCATCATAAAGCAGAATCTAGCTGGAGCAGGTCCTTCTCAAGATGCTTAAGAAACCTCGCAGGGTTGGCCTTTGTCTACTGAAGCTGGCACAATCTCCAGATGTCTCAGGATGGGTAGAAAAATACAGAAAAGATGGAGAGAATTAGCGTAGTTGCCATTCAGGATAAGTGTAATGGAGTATGAGGTTATGGGTTGAGTTACGCGTATGCCAGATTAAAGAGATGCGTCTTGAGCCTACTTTTGAATTGGGAAACCGTGTCTGCTCCCCGAACAGTGTCTGGAAGGCTATTCCAAAGCTTTGGAGCCAAATATGAAAATGCCCTGCCCCCTTTTGTAGATTTTAAAATTCTGGGAATTACCAGAAGTCCAGAGTTTTGTGATCTTAAGGAGCGTGGTGGATTATAGCGTATCAAAAGACTGGTTAGGTATGAGGGAGCTAAACCATTTAAAGCCTTGTATGTAAGTAGTACTATTTTGTAATTAATTCTAAATTGAACAGGTAGCCAGTGCAGGGACGATAATATAGGTGTTATATGATCATATTTTCTGGATCTAGTGAGAACCCTGGCGGCTGCATTTTGGACTAACTGTAGCTTGTTTATTGAGGATGCAGGACAACCACCTAGTAATGCATTACAATAGTCCAGTCTGGAGGTCATGAATGCATGAACTAGCTTTTCTGCATCAGATACGGATAGGATACTCCTAAGTTTGGCAATATTTCTAAGATGGAAAAAGGCTGTTTTTGTGATATTGGAAATATGATTTTCAAAAGACAAGTTGCTGTCTAATATCACGCCCAGGTCTTTTACTGTTGAGCTAGTAGTAACAGTACATCCTTCTAAACGCAGGCTGAATTGTGAAAGCTGTTGTGTGCTGGTTTTTGGGCCGATGAGCAATATCTCTGTCTTATCTGAATTTAGTAAAAGAAAGTTATTGGTCATCCAATCTTTTATGTCCTGGACACACTCTGTTAATCTAGACAACTTGGGTATTTCATCTGGTTTTGTTGAGATGTATAATTGGGTATCATCAGCATAACAATGGAAACTAATCCCATGCCTTCTAATGATGTTTCCCAGGGGAAGCATGTAAATTGAGAACAGGAGAGGTCCTAAAACTGACCCTTGTGGGACACCATATTTCACTGGCATTACATCAGACGGTACTCCATTTAGATCTACAAAATGGTATCGATCAGACAGGTATGATCTAAACCATTTTAATGCCTGCCCCTGAATACCTATATGATTTTGTAGGCGGTCTATGAGAATATTATGATCTATGGTGTCGAATGCAGCACTTAGATCAAGTAAGACTAATATTGAGGTGCAGCCTTGGTCTGAAGCTGAAAACAAGTCGTTTGCAATCTTAACTAGTGCAGTTTCTGTACTATGATGTGGCCTGAAACCTGACTGAAATTCTTCTAGGATGTTGTTTTCCCGCAAGAATGTGCATATTTGAGCTGATACTACTTTTTCTAATATTTTTGATATGAACGTGGTATTGGGTCTAACAGGCACGTTGTTGATTTAGCTGAGGTGATAAGTTTATACAGCTCTTCCTGTCCTATACCTGTAAAGCACTGAAAATCTAAATGTGAAGCTCTTGGCTGAACTAGATCATGAGATGCTATTAGAGGTTGAACCTCTGTTATTTTCTTCCTTATGCTATCGATTTTTTCATTAAAGAAGTCCATAAAACTACTACTTTACTTTCAGTAAACTTAATGTGTAAATATTTGTATAAACACTAAAAGAGTCAACACCATAAAACATAAACTAAAAATGTTTCCCAATGTGTCCCTGAATGAAGGGAGGCTCAAAATCAAAAGTACCAGTCAGTATCTGGTGGCCACCAGCTGCTTGAAGTACTGCAGTGCATCTCCTCCTCATGGACTGCCTATTGCGGACAGTCTGAGCACTGATGGAGGGATTGTGTGTTCCTGGTGTGACTCGGGCAGTTGTTGTGGCCATCCTGTACCTGTCACGCAGGTGTGATATTCGGATGTACCGATCCTGTGCAGGTGTTGTTACACGTGGTCTTCCACTGCGAGGACGATCAGCCGTCCTTTTTGTCTCCCTGTAGCGTCGTCTTAGGCGTCTCACGGAGCGGACATCAGCAGTCCTCATGCCTCTCTGCAGCATGCCTAATGCACGTTCACGCAGATGAGCAGGGACCCTGGGCATCTTTCCTTGGGTGTTTTTCACAGTCGGTAGACAAGTCTCTTTAGTGTCCTGCGTTTTTAGAACTGTGACCTTAAATGCCTTTTTTCTGTAAGCTGTTAAGGTCTTAACGACCATTCTACAGGTGCATTTTAATTAATTGATTATGGTTAATTGAACCATGCATGGAAAACATTGTTTAAACCCTTTACGATGGAGATCTGTAAAGTTATTTGGATTTTTACATTATTGTTGAAATACACAGTCCTAAAAAAGGGACGTTTATTTTTTTGCTGAGTATACAAGAAACCTTAAGGAAAGGTGTACAGGACAGTGGTGAGACCAGCAATCCTCTATGGCTTAGAGACAGTGGCGCTGAAGAAAAGACAGTTTTTGGTAGAGTTGGAGGTAACAGAGCTGAAGATGTTGAGGTTCTCTTTGGGAGTAACAAGGATGGATAGGATCAAGAATAAGTT
Source organism: Clarias gariepinus (assembly GCF_024256425.1). NCBI lineage: Eukaryota > Metazoa > Chordata > Actinopteri > Siluriformes > Clariidae > Clarias > Clarias gariepinus. The sequence goes on along the minus strand of NC_071100.1, from coordinate 996,246 downwards.
CATCAGAGGGACAACCCATGTTAGATGTTTTGGAGATAAAGTCAGAGAGGCCAGATTGAGGTGGTTTGGACATGTTCAGAGGAAAGATGGTGAATATATCGGTAGAAGGATGCTGAGGTTGGAACTGCCAGGCAGGAGGTCTAGAGGAAGACCAAAGAGGAGATTTATGGATGCAGTGAGAGAGGACATGAAGTTAGTTGGTGTGAGAGAAGAGGATGCAGAGGAGAGGGTTAGATGGAGGCAAATGATTCGCTGTGGCGACCCCTGAAAGGGAACAGCCGAAAGACAAAGAAGAAGACAAGAAACCTAAAGTAGGTACTTACCCGTCAATAGCGGTGGTAGTAATCTGTAATTCGCTTAAAAGCATGTTTCATGCCAGACCCCCAAACAAGCTGTAACACATTTTAAATATTTACATTTTATGGGTCAATTAAAAAGTTTGTGTCATAGCAAGGATGTACAACACAGAACAAGAATTCAAAGACAGATTCAGGGAAACCTTTAGCAAAATACCCTGATCCTGTCTGCGCCCAGTGAGGCAAAACTAAAGTAAGCGTATTCCGCTTGATATAACCAGCTCACTACAATCAAGTTTCCACAGCCAAAGTTGTAGTGTACAACACCTACTTTATCAGAAGACTAAAATATTTTTGATTTAATAAAAGGACAAGTTTTTCATTATGGTTTCTTTGTAAAGCAGTTATGCATACAGTATCTCACAAAAGTGAGTACACCCCGAGTGGCTATGATAATGTTTTTTTTTACAATTATGCATTTTGTGATGAAAGCATATATTTTGGTATACTTATACATAAAGGCAGTCCAAAAAAAAAAAAAAAATTGGGATATCTGGCCACTTTATTACTATTGAATTTTCAATACGGTGATCCTGGCAGCCGTTTTTCAAAATGGCCACCTCTGACAACAGAGCAGTTTTCCTATTAGCATGTAATATAATAGATTAGTAATATGGTGAATAAAATGCATCTCCCATACATAGTTTTTAAAAATTGTCACATGGATACAACATGAAGTCATTTAAAATCCAAGATAGTGGCCAGGATTAGCATAATTGTACAAATTGGTCTGATATGGATGATGTCCACATCAAAGCATACATTTCTTATGAAAAAGATTCAATTCAATTTTATTTATATAGCGCTTTTAACAATGGTCATTATCTCAAAGCAGCTTCACAAAAATGAAATAAATTAATTTTTCAATAAAAAAATAAAAATAAATTGTGTATGTGTGAGAAAAATGTGTCTAGATAATAATGAGATGAATTCAATTCAATTCAATTCAATTTTATTTGTATAGCGCTTTTAGCAATTTTCATTGCCGCAAAGCAGCTTTACATAGTCAAAAGAATTATTTAGGTTTGTATGAAATGTGAATTTGTATGAATCAAAATGGTCAGTTTGTCCCTGGTGAGCAAGCCGAGGGCGACAGTGGCAAGGAAAAACTCCCTGAGATGGTAAGAGGAAGAAACCTTGAGAGGAACCAGACTCAACAGGGAACCCATCCTCATTTGGGTGAAACAAAAAGCAGTAAATGATCTGCATTTATACAGTGTGTAGGGTGGGAGGCAGTTCAGCTATAATAGCTGATGTTAATTGATGTTAATATGGAGTCCAGGTAGTTATTGAAGACCCAGGTGGACTTGTAAGAAGTTCCAGTCATGAACTATCGAACTGTCAAGTCCCCAGAGAAACAGTTGCCAACACCAGTCAAGGCCAGAACCATTTTCTAGGTAGAGAGAATCATTCCCAGACACCAGACGCATCCCAGAGAGACACACAGGACATCCATGTGACGAGATCTTCAGCCAGAAGCGGGGCACCAGGATGGGTCAGACAGGTCCGGAGGGCAGAGGGAGTCTGGATCACTGGCAGCTCAGGAACGACATGTGTAGCTCGACAGAGAGAGAGAGAAAGAGTGAAAGGGGGGGACAGGAGGAGAGAGGAAAAAGAAAGAGGGGGGGAAAGAGAAGAAGAGGAGAGATGGCAGTTAGGTATGGTCACAGTCACACAATGTATAATGTGAATGTATATTAACTGTAGCGTGCAAGCAGAGACTCCGGCAGGACTAACTATGACAGCATAACTAAAAGGGAGGAGCCAGAAGGAAACACAAACATGAGGGCTTCCTGACATGTAAAGCAAACAATCACCTCACCATCAGCAAACCTGAGTGATCAATGAGAGTGAGGAAGACAGCATCCAAACATACCAGTTTACCATAATACTCTACGTCCATGAGTCCCCCAGATCTGCTCCTTTACCTATGGCAAATCTATTTATAAAAATGCTCGGCTAAATAAATAGGTTTTTAGCCTGGACTTAAACACTGAGACTGTGTCTGAGTCCCGAACACTATTTGGAAGACTATTCCATAACTTTGGGGCTTTGTAAGAAAAAGCTCTGCCCCCAGCTGTATTTTTCATAATACGCGGTACTGACAAGCAGCCTGCATCCTTTGATCGAAGTAGGCGTGGCGGATCGTAAGACACTAGCAGTTCGCTCAGGTACTGCGGCGCGAGACCATTTAATGCTTTATATGTCAAGAGTAGTATTTTAAAATCAATGCGAAATTTCACAGGGAGCCAATGGAGTGAAGATAAGATAGGGGTGATGTGCTCATATCTTCTGGTTCTGGTGAGGACTCTCGCTGCTGCATTTTGGACTAGCTGAAGCTTATTTATGCATCTAGCTGAACAACCAGACAGTAAGGCATTACAATAGTCCAACCTAGAGGTGATAAAAGCATGAACTAGTTTTTCTGCGTCGTTTAGCGACAATAAATTTCTTATTCTGGCAATATTTCTGAGGTGAAAGAATGCTATCCTGGTAATATTATCTACATGTGCTTCAAATGAAAGGCTGGAATCAATAATCACACCAAGGTCTTTCACTGTTGCATTTGATGGAACAGAAAGGCCATCTAAAGTTACGGTATGATCTAAAATTTTACTCCTAGCTGTATGCGGTCCTATGACTAGAACTTCTGTCTTATCCGGATTTAGCAGAAGGAAGTTAGTTAGCATCCAATTTCTTATGTCCTGCACACATTGCTCAATTTTAGTAAGCTGTTTTTTCTCATCAGGTTTTGCTGAGACATATAACTGTGTATCATCAGCATAACAATGAAAACTAATACCATGCTTACGGATTATGTTGCCCAGAGGAAGCATGTAAAGGGAAAAAAGCAGTGGACCTAAAACTGAACCCTGCGGAACGCCAAACTCCACTAGAGAACATGCAGAATAATCACCATTTAAGTCTACATACTGATAACGATGGGTCAGATAGGATCTGAGCCAGGAGAGGGCTGTACCCTTAATTCCCACTACATTTTCTAATCTGTGAAGAAGAATAGCGTGATCAACAGTGTCAAAAGCTGCACTGAGGTCAAGTAATACAAGCATAGTTACACAACCCTGATCAGAGGCCAATAGAATGTCATTTACTACTTTAACGAGCGCCGTCTCTGTACTGTGATGAGGCCTAAATCCTGACTGATACAGTTCATGTATGCCATTCCTATGTAGAATGATGAAAGAAATGTCTCTGATCAACAAGCCAAGGGTGACTGCGACAGTGGTAAGGAAAAACTCCCTGAGATGGTAATAGGAAGAAACCTTGAGAGGAACCAGACTCAACAGGGAACCCATCCTCATCTGGGTGATAACAGATAGAGATGATATAACACCATGTGTGTTATGCAGCTGAAAGTTCAATATAACAGAAATTCTTTAAATTAACATGAAGTCCAGTTCAGCATAGGGACGATTTAAATCTGGACTTGAAAATAGTCCTGATGTTTCCATTTTTCCCCTGACAATTCAAGATAACCATTGTTTATCTTACTTCAAGATATCAGGTGCAAATTAGTTCCTGGTAGAAGACAGTACAGATGGATTTGACAGAAAATAAGTGACGTAAATGCCAAAAGTGGTTAATTTCACATATAGTCACTACCAAAGGTTCAGGTTAATTTTTAACAATAATTTGCAATAGAGAATCAGATTTAATGTAGTGTAATATCAAACAAGGTATTTTTTTTTACAACAATTTCTTGCTGTTTAGACAGAGGGACTACCACCTTTTACCACAGAAAAACACATTTATGTATGGGATGCAACTATAGGTTTGAATGTGAACACTACCCTACCCCTAGCCCAATTGTTTATCCAGTATCTTTTAATTCAAGTGCAATCTGTAACTATATGAAAGTCATCCAAAGTCCTGTTATCCATGGCTCGGCTCTCCCACGCTGGCACAACCTGTCAATCCAAGTCTAATTATCTAACTACATCTAAGCATTGACAGTGTGCAACAGATGTGGGACTAACGTTAGATGGCATTTAGGAAACCAACTACATTACAACCGGTAGAATAACGACTGACTACAGACTACCAATAATAACTACTGAATACAGAAAGCATGATATAAAGGAGCGTGTAGTAAGCAGATACTGAACCTTTAAGCATTTCACTGCATATCGTACTGTGTATGTGACAAATAAAATTTGAATTTGAATTTGAACCCAATGCTGAGTTTCACAGGAGTAGAGACGCCAGTGTGCCCTGGTTGTGTTTTGACATCCACTCTATGAGATTTCCCTGTTATAGCACACATTTGAGAAATACATGTTGGACTTTGTAAAATAGGGCAATAATTTGACATCTGTGGGGGGAAAAAATGGAACTTTGACATATCAGATGTGTACAATTTGCACAATTTTCCTGCAAATGCTTGTCGAAATCTTGGCTTTTAAATGACTTCATGTATTATCCATTTGAAAGTTTCTAAAAACTATGTATGGAAGATAAATCTTTCACTACATCACTAATGTATCATATTCCATGCCAATAGGAGAAGGGGCTATAAATGTACCAAATTTTACACTTTTATCACAAAATGCACAATAATTGTGCTTATCTACCCCACATTTCTGCAAATATTCTGTATTCTGTATTCTGCAAATATTCTGTATAATATTTTTTTCATAAGATATCACTATAGAAATTAAACTAATACAACTTAAAGGAGTCATTGCACTGAAGTATAGATTATTATATATGAAAATAACTCAATATACAGCAATTAACATTCAAACAGCTGGCAACAAAAGTGAATACACCTTACAGCAAACCTATCCAAATCGTGCCCAAACTGTCAATATTTTGTGTGACAAAATGGTTGTGTGTGGCAGGGTACCTTGAAAAAATTATTGTCGAGGAATTTGTTAATGGCTACTTTATTACACGGGAAGCCATAGCTGACTAACCCTAGCTAGTCAGAGCCATGCATTTCAAACATACAAATGTTTATTTTCAAACAACAGAAAATACGACATTCAGTCATTGCGACCAATTTAGTGTTTTTTTTTTCTCTTTTTTTTGCCTTCAATCAAAATCTACCTACCCAATTTTTTGCCATGGAAATGTTAGAAAATATTGACAGTTTGGGCACAATTTGGACACGTTTGTTCAGTTTTGTTGCTAGCTGTTTAGACGTTAATGGCTGTATGTCAAGTTCTCTTCAGAGAAAAATAAATCTATTCTGCGCAACAAACTGTACAATGACCCCTTTAAGTTGCATCAAAGTTTCATTTCTATAGTGTTGTCCCAAGAAAAGATATGACAGAAAATTTGCAAAAATGTGAGGGGAGTACATGAAATACTGTACATTAAAATACAGACCATACACTAAGCTGTCCGTTTCTTAAATGCAACTTGATATAAATAAATGTAGTGCAACATTAAAATCCCACAATAAACCCTCCTGCCTGAAGGTTCAGTGTTTCATTAGTTAAATGTGTCTGAGGCTGTAGTCCGTGGTGATGGTAAACTACATTCAACATCACCTTTAGACGTCAACACAACAAATTTGACAATGGTCATACAGCTGCATCAATATGGATGCACAAACATGATCACCTTCACAGAAGAAGATTTCTTCCTTAGACAGCTTTCCTTTCAGGTGTACCTATTTTCTAGGTATATCTAAGGAGTGCAAGTCCACCTACAGCCCTGAGCCACACACTAACACTGTACTAAATACTGCATCTCACCTTTGCACTTATAGCCAAGACACTTGAAGGATACAGGTCCCACACAATGGATGCACTTGTCCAAAGATGATACTGTTGTGCACACAAGCTCATGATTTTGACACTGTTGGTGAAAATTTATATCAATATTTAATAATGACAGATTGAATAAGATCTCATGCCTTATCTACTGCATTTGTAAACTAAAATACCAGCCCAAGTCAGTGTCAAAATCACGTAGTAATGTGATACTACATTTTTATATTTCACTGAGAAGATTTATAACAAAACAAGTCAGGATATGAAATGCATATAGACATTATTTAAATTGTGTAATATCAGACCACCAAATGAATCTATACACAAGCTTTAAGTGACTAAACGCTTATTATAAACTTGACTTGGAACCTTTTATCACTCTATAAAACTTTTTAGATACATAATCTATTGTGTAAGATCTCATTGTAGTCAGTTTGTGTACAATAATTCGTAAAACCCAACACTATAAAAACATGCCGACTTTCTGAAACGATGAAGTGGCTCTTAAAAGAGCCTTTGTGTAGATTAGACGGGAGTATAATGTTTAAGCGCGCTCTCCGCGAATACGGCGGGCCAGCTGAATGTCCTTGGGCATGATGGTCACTCTCTTGGCGTGAATAGCGCACAGGTTGGTGTCTTCGAACAGACCGACCAGATAGGCCTCGCTCGCCTCCTGCAGGGCCATGACAGCCGAGCTCTGAAAGCGCAGGTCGGTCTTAAAGTCCTGAGCGATTTCTCTCACCAGACGCTGGAACGGCAGCTTACGGATGAGCAGCTCGGTAGACTTCTGATAACGGCGAATCTCCCTCAGAGCCACAGTGCCGGGCCTGTAACGGTGAGGCTTCTTCACACCGCCGGTAGCCGGCGCGCTCTTACGGGCAGCTTTAGTGGCGAGCTGCTTCCTAGGCGCCTTACCGCCGGTGGATTTACGCGCGGTCTGCTTGGTTCATGCCATCGCTTACGAGCTGCTTATACTTCTTAAGAGAGAAAAACAGAATGAGGTACACGAGAGAGCGCAGCCTATTTACAGCCTAACGCTCGGCTGCGCTGATTGGGCGTCTTTAAAGCGCCGCCTGTCATTTGTTCCAACGCGTTACGTCACTCCGTAACGTAACGAGGCTTCACATTTATTGGCTCCTCTTCTCCCACCGACTCGGTTTGAAACTCCATTATCTTTATACAAAACCGAGCGCGCTGCTTGCGTTTTAAAACAAAATGTACTAATGGTATTTACAATGTTATACATTCCCGTTTTGTACACATATATCTCAAAATAATCACATTTATAGTGCAACGTTAAAAAATTCGGTAACTTTAAACATAAAGTAAAACATCACATACCTCATTGGTCGGATCTTTACATGTATTCATTCCATAAAAGTCTCCAGAAAAACATTTCTGCACAACACTGTAGCTGAAAATATTACTGTCTGCCGAACACAACTGGACAAATATATAGTGTCGCACACAATTAAACACTGACTCTCCCCTGACTGGAGAACATTGGTTCCACTCTGAAAATACTATTCCGGTCTCATATTCTTAAACATATTTCCGCTCAACAAAAGTAGACTTGAAAGAAAAAAACACAGATCTAACTAAAACGATTAAATTGACTGAACTGATACTAGTAGTTTCAGTAGTAATACTGTGAATGCAGAATTACTGATGCTAGTAGTTACACACATTATATAGTGAGACTTATTACAAGAGATCCCCAAAGAACTAATCCTTTTGTCAGGAAACCTCTTATTACAAAATTTTATAATTCATACTCGTTTACGTTCTACATGTTTGTGAACTGATGAGGAGGAAAGTAACGCACTTTTAAAGGAAAACTGGGTGGCTCTTAAAAGAGCCTTTGGATACTGAAACGCAGCAGTGGGTGAAATTACTTGGACTTGGCCGGCTTCTCGGTCTTCTTGGGCAGAAGCACAGCCTGGATATTGGGCAGCACACCACCCTGAGCGATGGTCACTCCGCCGAGCAGTTTGTTCAGCTCCTCATCGTTACGCACGGCGAGCTGCAGGTGCCGGGGAATGATACGGGTCTTCTTGTTGTCGCGGGCGGCGTTACCAGCCAACTCCAGAATCTCAGCAGTCAGATACTCCAGCACAGCGGCCAAATAGACCGGAGCGCCGGCACCAACGCGCTCGGCGTAATTCCCTTTACGGAGAAGCCTGTGGACTCGGCCCACGGGGAACTGCAGACCGGCTCTGGATGAGCGAGTCTTGGCCTTAGCACGAGCCTTTCCGCCGGTTTTGCCTCTTCCAGACATGATTCACTACGTTAACGTGTTCAAACAGAAAGTGTAAGCAATCATTCTCTAGCGCTCTCTAATATAGCCTAAACTGCTGCATCCTCATTGGCTACAATCTTTGTGACAAACCAGCCAATCACTAACACGCCGTCGAATTCTCTCCAGCCCCGCCCCCTGTCACATCACAAGATAGCAGAAATAGTTTCGATGCTTTTTAAAGTATTTTTTTTCATTGAGAAAAGACATTGGTGATTACAATGACATTCACAATAAACAAACATATCCACAACGACCATTTCATTCAGAAAACAAAGGTTTAGAAAAAAAAAATGTAAACTTGCAAACGAAAATCAACAATTGTTATATTTCAGAGTCCACATCTACAAGGAGAGTGTGTCCCACACAACCGAATCTCCTAATGTTTTGTTTACAGTCCTTTGCTTTTTCACACGCATTATTAAAAGCCTGTTATACTTCCGGTTTACCTGCATGCATCTCAATATACTCTTACATGACTAGACTGAAGTGTATACTTCAGAAATATCTTAAAATTACAGGATTCCTTAGAATCTTATAGTATTAATTACATGTTTATTCTATTCATGTAGTTTGACAAAAAAAAAGTGGATTGTTGCTCATTAAATGACAACGTGGGTGGCTCTTAAAAGAGCCGTTTAGGGTGAAATATGAAAGAAATAAATTTAACATGTTTACTTCTTTTTAGGAGCTGCCTTTTTCGCTTTGGGCGCTTTAGGCTTGGCAGCCTTGGATGCTTTAGGCTTGGCAGTCTTGGGCTTAACCGCCTTCGCCTTCTTGGGGCTCTTCGCTGCCTTTTTAGGGGTCGCCGGCTTTTTCGCCTTCTTGGGGCTCTTGGTGACTTTCTTGGCGGCAGGTTTCTTTGCCTTCTTAGGAGACTTCTTGGCGGCGGCGGGTTTCTTGGCCGCTACCTTCTTGGGCTTCTTCGCCGCTGCGGGCTTTTTGGCGGCCGGCTTCTTCGCTTTGGGTGCAGTTTTCTTGGCTTCGGTCTGCTTCTTGTTCAGCTTGAAAGAGCCAGACGCGCCGGTGCCTTTGGTCTGAACCAAGACCGCTTTTTTCACCAGATTGTTGACGGCGAGCTTGACGCGGGACTTGTTCTTCTCCACATCGTATCCACCGGCAGCCAGAGCTTTCTTCAGGGCAGCGAGAGACATGCCATTCCTCTCCTTGGACGCGGAAACCGCTTTGACGATCAGGTCGCCGACGCTAGGCCCGGCTTTCTTTGGCCGCGAAGCTGCTTTCTTCTTGGGCGCTTTGGCCGGCGCGGCGGCGGGCGCGGGAGCCACTTCTGCCATCTCTCTCTCTCTCTTTTAGGGATCTAAGTAGAATAAACGAGTGTAACGCTGAGCGCGCAGTAAAACACTGGAACCTCCCTCCCCTCTGATCTTAAAGCACACATGAGAGCGGTGTAGACTCAACCAGGCAGCCGCTGAATGACTGCGCTTCCGTCACACGATAGCGAGTGTGTTTTCTCCGGACATTTCTCTGCGAATATCCGAGTCCTGACAGCAGATCTCAAGCGTTCAAGCACACGTTTAGTGAGAAAGGCCTTCCCTCTTTCTTCCGAGGCCCGACACGGTCAGTTAGACAGCCGCACTCTCGCGCAGTAGCCATAAACGTGCGCCGCGCGCCTGCAGCTCGAGCCGGCGGACTGCGCATTTCGTGCGTGTCGTGTGTAAAAACCGGACAAAAACAGGTCGCACCGCTGTAAGAACTCTGGTCCGAACTGAAGGCGAGTCCTGTCAGTGAGCTCGATGTGTGAGCACTGGCCGAGCGCTGTGTGTAGGATATGAAACAGAGCTTGTTTTGGCCTGTGTAAAGCACAGCTTAGTGGACAGGTTGAGAGAGCCAGAGTGTGTGAGTGTGTGTCTATCTGTGTCAGGTGTGGGGGGAGGTTTTGTTTATTTGTTAGCACCCATCTAAGAAATGTCCCTCACTATTCCATTCTATGATCACATGGTGGACCTTCAGTTAGTAAAGTGATTCACTGTTGCACGTGACTGTGTCCTGTTTATTACATGTTTTTAATTTCTTGTTGACATATGAAGCTTGACATCAAACTACAATCAAAATATGATGAAAATGATAAAATACGTGTGGATACGTAATGTACTTACAGTGTTATTCTTTTTAGTGAGGATGATGGTGGTGATGTCACAGATTATATCGAACAATTTCTCACAGTTTCCCCAAATGACAGGATGGACATTAGTTTTAGGGACATGTACAAAATGTTTACAATTTAAAAAAAAAAAGAAATATAAAATTCTTATTAAAGGACTTCCTGAGAACAATAAGAACATAAAGTCATCTCCTGGACAACTGAAAAGTGAGCAGTCTTCCCCATGATTATTGTCGAGTATACTGAACTAGACAGAGAGAGACAGAGACAGACACACTGTATTTGAAATGAAATATTAGATTTGTAAATTTTCATAAACGTCAAAGGAAAACGGCAAACGGAAAATATTTTACTTCAGTTGTGTACGAATGAATCTACCATAAATCAGAGTATACCTTTTTAAATAAAAAATAAATCCACACAATATTCTTCTTTTTTCATTCACATTGTTACAGCGACTCATTATACTTCCGGTTTGTTGTGGCGGTTAGCTGGTGATAGTTTGTACCTACGCTCGGTTTCTCTTTGCGTGTTGTTTTTATTTGCCAGCGCTACGTGTTGGTTACTACTTCTTCGCCCAGTACGAGTTGTTGGACTTAAAGTACCTCCAATTCACGGTGTCGAGTCGAGGTTAGTATGCCCAAAAGTCTACATAAGCAGAGTGAGAATTTGTTAAAATCTGTTAGAATCACTAGTTAGCAGCAGGAGCTAGTATTTGTATTTATGTTTGGTTAGTTAGTGTAGTTAGTGGGCATCCTACGCCCAGATTTTGTTTTCGTTTTGTTTATTAGATTAGATTGACCATAATAATTAAAATAAGTAACTAGTTTACTAGCATAAGCTACTGCTGCTATTGATTTTATTTTAGCTTACCTGTTTAGTTTTATTGCCATTCCTCTTAAAATTTTGTTTTTATAGATTCATATTTTGTTTGTCTTGATGTTCTTTCCTTTGTTTCTTTGTTTTACTAATATGACCCAATATATGTTTAGTGATACTTAAATTTAGTTTGACGCCATTCGCGTTCTAATTTTCGAGCGGTTTGTTTTGGAGTACGTGTGTGGTCATTATACCAAGTAACAAGTTTCTTATCTATAAAAATTTTCCTTTAACTGGAGCTACAATATCTAAGCTATAACGAAGTCTTGACTCTAAATATTCAGTCGCCTGATTGAGTTCTGTGGAGCCTGATTGGTAACTCTGGGAAATTATTGATAAAGCTCTGTGTGGTATTTGATGTAAACGTATTTTTAAAGCAGTAGCGCAACGTACGCTACATACACAATAATGTGTGTGCATTATTACTAAGACACATTTTAATCGAGACAAGACACTGATCTAAGATAACTTCAGACTGTGGAATTGTAATTATGTTTCTTATACTTAATCTGTACAATAATATTAAGTCCAAAGTGTGACCTGCTTTATGAGTGGGTCCTACTACACACTGATTTACTCCTACTGAGTCCAGTATGGACATAAATGCTCTACGCACAGGGTCTTCTGGATTCCCAAAATAAATATTAAAATCTCCAGTAATTAACGCTTTGTCTACGGAAACAACAAGGTTTGAGAGGAAATCTGCAAATTCACAGAGAAACTCAGAGTACGGCCCTGGAGGTCTGTAAATGATGATTAGCGAAATCGTCTGAGCTGACTTCATGTTACTATAGAGAACTTCAAATGCATAAAATTAAAATCTGTGTTTTTGCACGATAGCCAGATTATCATTGTGAATAACTGCGACGCCTCCTCCTCTACCAGTTAACCGAGGCTGGTGTATGTGGCTGTATCCAGGAGGACTAGCTTCATTTAGAGCTACATACTCGTCCTGTTTAATCCAGGTTTCTGTTAAACAGAGTATATCAAATTCCTCAACCGTAATAATTTCCTTAACAATAACTGCTTTAGATGCGGGGCCAGGGGTAGCTCAGTGGTTAAGGCATTGGACTACGATTCGGAAGATCCCAGGTTCAAACCCCACAACCACCAAGTTGCCACTGTTGGGCCCTTGAGCAAGGCCCTTAACCCTCAACTGCTCAGATGTGTAATGAGATAAAAATGTAAGTCGCTCTGGATAAGAGCGTCTGCCAAATGCCTAAATGTAAATGTAGATGCGAGAGATCTAATATTTAACAGTCCTAGCTTCAGATCAGAGGTGCCGGCTGCGCATTCAGTGTGATCCGAATTTGTGGTACTGTATCTATGTTAATTAAATTACTGAAACAGACTTTTTGAGTCTTTCTACATTTTTGCTTAGCTCGGGGAACAGACACAGTCTCAATATGATGAACCCTGAGTGACGACTCTATGCAGCTAGCAGACGGTTGGTTTAGCCTGTCTGTCTGCTCCCTGGCCTGGGCTCTGGATTGTCACCGATTAACTAGGCCTCTTCTGAGACTATGAGCTATACTACAGGAAATGAGAGCAGCACCTTTCCGAGTGGGATGGACACCGTCCAGTCCTAACAGGCCAGTTTTGCACTCAAAGGTCTTCCAATTGTCTATAAAGCTTACATTATTTTCGGAGCACCACCTGGACATCCAGCGGTTCAGCGACCATAACCTGCTGTAAGCTGTCGCCATGCCTCATTGGGATGAGACCAGAGCATATTACTTCGTTGGACATCGCCTTCGCCAATTTAAACACCTCTGTAAAGTTATTCTTGCTAAACTCTGACTGACGAAGGCGTATATCATTAGCTCCAGCATGTACTACTATCTTTGAGAATATGATGTCCTAAAGCCCTAAGAAGGTAAGACACTTGTTCTTTGAACCCTGGGATTGGATCAGTTTTTATACATTGCCAAGTAATTAATAATATTAGCACAGTGTCTTTTTTTGTACTGAAAGGTACTTTTAGTATTAATTTAATAAAGGGATATCTGTCAACGAAAGGCATACATGCTGCAGAAGGATGAACCGGGTCAGTTTTAAAGGAGGTGCAACAGCCTTATCATGAAGCAAGACGCCAAGTAAGTTATCTTGCTCGTCTTCCTTTATATATGTTTGATCAAATGTGTTGAATTCATACGTAAGGCCTGTAATAGCCAGTGGTACATTTAAGTGCTTATAACCTTCGATGACGAAAACATGCCAATAATGCCTACTTGAGTAAAAGAACAGAATTGTAATTAGGAAAATGCAATTACTGCAATATCAAAAGTATGTGCTTCCTGAAACTGATAAGTGATCATTCAGTACACTAGATACAGTAGATTATCAGTAGTACTTGAATATTGTGGCTAATGAAAATGCAACTTGTTTGAGTCACTATAAACCAGACATTTCTAATATACAAGATGAGTCCCCATTATGTGAGACTAGAACTTCTGTCTTATCAGGATTAAGCAGAAGAAAGTTAATTAGCATCCAATCTCTATGTCCTGCACACATTGCTTAACTTTAATGTTAAAAGCTGACTTGATGGTATTCCACTGTGATTTCATTTTTTTTTATGAATCTCGTTACTTTTAAGGGAACTCGGAACCTTAACCCCCTACCTTACCATGCTGAATATATGGGCCATAAGCTTCACTCCGCCCAGAATTAAAAACTTGTGATGTTTGGAGCGACCCATGTTTTAGCCATCAATGGATTCAGCAAAAAGATTGTGAGTCATTCCACAATGCCGATTAAAAACAACTTGTCCATCTATGAAGATGTTTTCAGGTAATTCTGACAGTACCACAGAAACCTGTTGATGTTGTGAATTAAATTTGATTTATCAACTTTTGATAAATGCGTATAACAAAATTTATCAGAAATAATGTAAAATAACACGTTTTCACAAATTAACACTATCAAACCTAGTTGATTAAAATGTACATGGATATAAAACAGAGGGAAAAAAATCTAAAGTTTTTGGTGTGTTCCTTGAAATAAACAACTTTAACAATATTTTGTTCGCTATTTCAATTTAATATAATCTTTACCTTTGTGTAAAAATAAAATAAAATGGAGAGGCAAAAAAACATTCCATGACAATCATGTAACAAAAACATTTATTGCACAGTAAAGTTAACACAAGTGTCTGCTGTGTTTTGTTCAAGTACCAAATAAGTACACCATAACATTAAAACCACCAGGTGGGTCTAAAGTTGTGACCCTGAGAGGTCTGTAGCTACACCGCCCCATACATTTGGCATTTGGCCGTGGCAAGGAGGAGGATTCTGTCACAATCTTGAACAATCCTTCTTACCCCTATACAGTATTCTCTCCAACCAAAGGAGCAATTTCAGCCAGAGACTGATTATGACCAGGTGTTCTACAGAACACCATAGGAGACCTTTTCTTCCAATGGCGATTAAATGATACACCTCGTCTCTGTAACGGTTATACTACGGGATACGGACTGTCAGTTGATACTGTTCAATTAAATTTATGACACTATTGTTACCACAACTCGAGATAAATTCCAAGTGCAATATCTGATTACCAGTACATTTCTGTAATATTCTTTCTTAATAATATTGCTTATTTTCAGTGCAATATGTAGCCTTGTGTGCTATATTTAATTCTATTTTTACTTCTATTTATTGTATTTTTCTTTTAATTTTTATTGTCTAAGCTATTTTTTTTCCTTTTCTTCCTGGTAAATTAAATCAATGCAACTGTATCACCAAGACAAAGAAATGTCTCTCTGGAATTAATAAAGTTCTTTGAATCTTGAATCTTTGAATCTGATGGTGTGTAGTCTTTGTCTAGGTGCTAGATCAGATGGAGGTAAGATTTAGAGAAAAAAGAGAAACTATTACTAAGGAATCACTGATCTCTGTCAATTTAAACTACATTTTAGGTTTACTGAACAGAATAAAACACACTCTGAATAGATTCTTAATGGTTCTGTTCACCATCCAGTCCAGTAGGGGGCAGTGAAACACCCAACTAAAAGACAAAGGAGAAGAAGAGCTGAAGACGTTGTGCCACTTGGACGGCCTAGTTATCCAGCTAAGCTAAAACAATCTCTACATTTAGCTGTTTCTACCTGCAGTTTTACAGAGAATCTTAAATCAGTTTAATTAAAAACAGCATTTGGAGAGGATTAACTCACTGATCCTGAGGTAAGTTAAAGTCTAAACACTTACTGACTGGATCCTACATAGAGCTCTGTTTAGGTAATAGTGTCTGTAGTACCAGAAAATAATAATAATAATAATAATAATACATTTAATTATAATTATTAAATAAAATTAAAAAAGCAATTATATATTGCTATTATACAATGTTTTGTATTTTTCATGATGCTGGATTCTATCTTCTTCCCTAAACCAGAGATAAAGAAGAACAAAAGACATATAATTTCTACTATGACGAATCAAGAAGAATCTCAGACAGATCTTCACCACTGCTTAGAGTGTGCAAAGAGTTTTAGTCAAAAGAAGGGTCTCATAGCACACCAGCGCATCCACAGACAAGACAAACCACATCAGTGCTCACAGTGTGGGAAGAGTTTTGCTAACATGAGAAATTTGAAAGCACACCAGCACATTCATACAGGAGAGAAGAAGCCACATCAGTGCTCACAGTGTGAAAAGAGTTTCAGTTATAAATATTGTCTCCAACAACATCAGCACATTCACACAGGAGAGAAGCCCTATCAGTGCTCACAGTGTGGAAAGAGTTTTACCCAAGGGAAGGTTCTCAAAGAACACCAGCTCATCCACAGACAAGACAAACCACATCAGTGCTCACAGTGTGGAAAGAGTTTCACTCATAAATATAATCTCAAGCAACATCAGTGTATTCACACAGGAGACAAACCGTTTCATTGTTCACAGCGTGGGAAGAGTTTTAATCAAAGGGCCTCTCTTCGAGATCATCAGCGTATTCACACCGGGGAGAAGCCATATTACTGCTCAGAGTGTGGGAAGAGTTTTAGTAATTTGAGCAATTTCCAACAACATCAGCGCATTCACACAGGAAACAAACCGTTTCACTGTTCACAGTGTGGAAAAAGTTTTATTCAAAGCGGCACTCTTTTGAAACATCAGCGTATTCACACTGGGGAGAAGCCGTATTACTGCTTAGAGTGTGCAAAGAGTTTTAGTCAAGAGAAGGATCTCACAGCACACCAGCTCATCCACAGACAAGACAAACCACATCAGTGCTCACAGTGTGGAAAGAGTTTCAATTATAAAAGTGGTCTCCAAGAACATCAGCGCACTCATACAGGAGAGAAGCCGTATCAGTGCTCACAGTGTGGAAAGAGTTTCACTCATAATTATAATCTTAAGCAACATCAGCGCATTCACACAGGAGACAAACCGTTTCATTGTTCACAGTGTGGAAAGAGTTTTACTCAAAGAGCCGGTCTTCAAGAACATCAGCGTATTCACACTGGGGAGAAGCCATATTACTGCTCAGAGTGTGGGAAAAGTTTTAGTAATTTGAGCAATTTACATCAACATCAGCGCATTCACACTGGAGAGAAGCCATATCACTGCTCAGAGTGTGGGAAAAGTTTTAGTAATTTGAGCAATTTCCATCAACATCAGCGCATTCACACTGGATACAAACCGTTTTACTGTTCACAGTGTGGGAAGAGTTTTAATCAAAGAGCCCCTCTTCTGAAACATCTGCGTATTCACACTGGGGAGAAGCCGTATTACTGCTCAGAGTGTGGGAAGAGTTTTAGTAATTTGAGGAATTTTCAACAACACCAGCGCATTCACACTGGAGAGAAGCCTTATTACTGCTCCGTGTGTGGAAATAATTTTTCTCGAATCAGCTCTTTTAATAAGCATCTACGTACGCATACTGAAGGAGAGGAAAAAATAGTGCTGTGATGAACTATGTGAAACATGGTGAGGAAATTGATGGACTGATTGACTGACTAATACAATGTTGGTCTGAGGTTTGGATAGTATGAATTTAAATATGTTCTTTAATAATCTTAATGTAGTATGCTCTGTCCTCCTCCAGTTCACAGTTTAAAACACCTGGAACAATTGGATCTGTGGCAGCCTGCTTAGTCTTTCCTTGCTCTGTAGCTCCAATAAACATGACAATACACACTGTGATGCCATGTTAAGCTCATTGCCACCCACCCCTCTTTCCCAGCTTACCACAGTTCCCTGGTTACTGGACCCTTTGCAGTTTTTGCACCAAAACCATATAGAGGTGGATGATGCAGTAATTAACCTGTTGCATAAAGCTCACTTTAGCCTAGACCATGGTGAGGATTATGTTTGTTTGATAGTGCTTGTTGTTGGTTCAATTGCTTGTTTGTTGTTTTAAAATTAGCACCAGTTGTGTGAAAGCTTAATGCACACAGACCAATCTTCTAGATGCGGGACTCTGCATGAAGTTATCCTAATCACACTACTCCAATCACAACTGTTTCAAGTGCCTGTAAAAGAGCTGTGCAAGACTATCATAATCTAAATGGGATTCAAGAAAATTCAAAAGTAATGGGAGCAGGGTAATGAGTGATCGGGACAATTTTGCTGCTGTCAAGCACCTGAACAATGAATAGTTGATTTAAAGATGTGAGGTCTTGAATTGGGAAGACATTGAGGAAAAGACGAAGAGGTTTTGGTCTTCCTTTGGAGTCCACTAAGGCATGCGTGACATAAGACTTATTGTCTATGGTTTATAAAGCTGATGACAAATCTCTGGGTGAAACCATTTCCAGGTGTTGATGAGGGTCACTAATTTATTGAATGACTGCAGGTCAGATGGGAGCTGTTGAGGTGCAAACTCATCCTTGATTGAGTCAGACAGACTGTTAAGGAATGTGCTAAAATATGGCTGCTCACTTCAGCCACAAAAGAGAGTCAGAG
Organism: Clarias gariepinus; assembly: GCF_024256425.1. Lineage (NCBI taxonomy): Eukaryota > Metazoa > Chordata > Actinopteri > Siluriformes > Clariidae > Clarias > Clarias gariepinus. Next base: position 977,947 of record NC_071100.1, on the reverse strand, counting down.
TTGATGGCATAATCAGAGATGGAGTGGGATCTCTGGTGTAGCTTGAGTATTACAGTGTCTGTCTGATAGCCCATAAATTAACAGTCAAACAATGTACCTATTTCGTCAGTGCTTTTTAAATTATTTTTTTCCATGTGAAGCAGCAGGGAATGTGATCATCCCATAATGCTCTTCCCCACTCATGTGCCTTTCCTGTAGGTAGGGTAATGATTGGGCAACATTGGACCATTTTGTGGGGAATGATGAAGTCTTCAGTTCAATCATGAGGGAACATTGAGAAAGATAAGGGCAGAAGGTGGAAGGATCCCCATCATAGTAGGCAGGCAGTGTGGGGAGGCATAGTTCATGACCAAAAGAATATACTGAAAAGAGCAATGTCAGAGTCTCTGTGATGGCTTAGAAGGTGTTGGTAATCTTGCAGATCTCATACTCCCCTCAGGCGTGTACCCCATGCTGGCTCCTTATTGGGCCTGATTATACTACAGATGTGGCCATGTTGCACGTCTCGGGAAACGGGATCTCGGCCAGCTGTAACATTCTAAGCATATGATGTAAATTACATGTAAGATGCAGTAGTTTTTCAATTTCAGGTATAGCGTGTCTACTGAAGCTGCTAATGTGTTAATCTCTCTTAGACACCTATTGACAGCAAGCAACAAAGCTCATGAACGTGCCTAGCTCAAACTGTAAGACTGATATGGATTTATTATTCAACAACTTCTCTCCTTTTTTGTATCAATAATGATTCTTCTTTGACTGCGCTTTCTCCATTCATTATAATAATAGTTATAATAATAATTATTATTATTTGTAGTAGTGGTAGTGCTATGAATTTTTTATTATTATTATCATCATCATCTTTGGTTTTGCAATGAATATTTACATTTACATTTAGGCATTTGGCAGACGCTCTTATCCAGAGCGACTTACATTTTTATCTCATTACACATCTGAGCAGTTGAGGGTTAAGGGCCGCGCTCAAGGGCCCAACAGTGGCAACTTGGTGGTTGTGGGGTTTGAACCTGGGATCTTCCGAACCGTAGTCCAATGCCTTAACCACTGAGCTACCCCTAGCCCATTAGGGGTATGTGTGTAATGAATCTATAATATATGAAAGTCTAATGTTTATCAGTACATTACAGAAAATAATGAACTTTATCCCAATATGCTAATTTTTTGAGAAGGACCTGCATATACTGTATGAGAGAGAGAGGCTGAAAAACAGCATGTTTAAAAGCATCAGGAACAATTCCAGTTTCAAGACTACGATGAATTAATGTTAAATGTTAGGAGCAATTGTATTAAAGTTCTCTTTAATGAGTCAATAAGTTGGTGTCAAATGAGTGATTATATCATGCAAATGAGAGAGGAAAAAAATGAATAAACTGATTTAGAACAGTTAACCACACTGGAGGAACAGCTGGGTCATAAGCAGGAGGTGTAATAAGTGCTCTAATGTCATTGATTTTATTTATACTGTAAGGAATGTTAGGAGATTTTCACACTTATTTGCAGGGATATCATGGCAGATAATGTTTTGGGGGTTAATAACTGTTTAATGTGTTAAATAGAACTCCTGCACTGTGGTGGGTGTTTTCACTTAAATCTGAAAAATATTCAGTTCCCTCTGTTTTAAGTTTTTTATGGATCTACAGGGATCATGTAAAAAAAGACAATAACAAACCATGCACACTGATTACTAAAACTAGTGTGCGAATTAATAAAAATAAACACGTGGATTAACAAATCGAGATGCGTTTTTCTAAGCCCCACCTTTGTGAAAATTATTCAGGGAATGGCATGTGGGCGAAAATGGTCTGTTGATTCTAGAGGTCAGAGAAGAATGGGCCGACTGATTCAAGCTGATAGAAGAGCAACTGAAATAACCACTTGTTACAACCGAGATATGCAGCAAAGCATTTGTAAAGCCACAACATGCACAACCTTGAGGCGGATGGGCTACAACAGCAGAAGACCCCACCGGGTACCACTCATCTCTCAACCACAACCACACCACTATGCAGAACTAACACAATCTTTTCATAATTGATCAAATCTTTCAATCTTTTTACATCCATGAACACAATGGACAATTACACGCTCACCTTCCTTAATATCTACACTACATGTTGTACGTTTACATCCTGGACCATTGCACAGAGACACTTTAATAACTTTGCACACCTACCTTCACAACTACACTACATGTTTACGTTTACATCCTGGACCAGTGCACAAAGACACTTTAATAACCTCTGCACAAAGACACTTTGTTCTATGCATATTTGCACACACAGCACAGTATATTTCAATTTGTACAGTATATTTCTATTTTTGTACATCATATTTCTATTTTTATTTTAGTTCTATTTTTCCTAGCACATTTCTATTTTTATTTTTAGTTCTGTTTTTCCTACAGTAGTTTAATTAATTTTTTTCTATCGTATTTCTTTTATTTATATTTATTTCTTATTTGTAAACTTTAATTCTCTTTTAGGGTCAATGGCAGTCGTATAATGCATTTCACTACATTTCGTACTGTGTATGTTTGTGTATGTGACAAATAAAATTTGAATTTAAAATTTAGATCTCCACTACAAATAGGAAAAAGAGGCTACAATTTGCAAAAGCTCACCAAAATTGGACAGTTGAAGACTGGAAAAATGTTGCCTGGTCGATTAGTCTCGATTTCTGTTGAGACAGAATTTGGCATAAACAGAATGAGAACATGGATTCATCATGCCTCGTTACCACTGTGCAGGCTGGTGGTGGTGGTGTAATGGTGTGGGGGATGTTTTCTTGGCAGACTTTAGACCCCTTAGTGCATATTGGGCATCGTTTAAATGCCACGGGCTACCTAAGCATTGTTTCTGACCATGTCCATCCCTTTATGACCACCATGTACCCATCCTCTGATGGCTACTTCCAGCAGGATAATGCACCATGTCACAAAGCTCGAATCATTTCAAATTGGTTTCTTGAACATGACAATGAGTTCACTGTACTAAAATGGCCCCCACAGTCACCAGATCTCAACCCAATAGAGTATCTTTGGGATGTGATGGAACGGGAGCATCGTGCCCTGGATGTGCATCCCACAAATCTCCATCAACTGCAAGATGCTATCCTATCAATATGAGCTAACATTTCTAAAGAATGCAGTCACAGCATCACAAGAATGCTTTTCACACTTAGTTGAATCAACGGCACGTAGAATAAAGGCAGTTCTGAAAGCGAAAGGGGGTCAAACACCGTATTAGTATGGTGTTCCTAATAATCCTTTAGGTGAGTGTATAGAGTAGATATAGTAAAGTTTTTGATGTACTTGTTCTTTTGTTCTTATGCTAATAGGAAAAGTCATACCAAATCACTTTGCAGAACCTGGTGTAAACAAAGAATTCCATCAGAACTCTTGCCACATTCACTGCAGCTGCAGACCTTTACAGACAGCATGTGGGATCTACACTGACAACATACTCCACATTTGGAGTTCATCCCTTTACAACAGAACAGGACAAGCTAAGAATGGAGAATCATTTCCCTAAGAAATATCCAGACATTTCACATTAGTTTTATAGAGCAGTAAACGACGACTTTGCATACAAAGAAGCCTTGCTTTATCTGACAAACATAATTTGGAGAAATGCATAAACTGGTGCATTAGCAATTTACAGAACATACTGGACAAAAACAATACATATATGTAAGGGTTTACCTTTCTGTGGGTAATTAATGGGTTTACCTTTCTGTGAGTAATTAATGGGTTTACCTTTATGTGAGTAATTAAACACTACTCTACAACATTACTCTTTCATAAGAAATTATTTAAAAACTGAAAAAGCAGCAGTTAGACCTGCAACTTCTATTGCACTGTAGTTGACTTCTCTACATTTTGCACAGTGTGGAGAAGTCTCCTTCCACTGCTCCACACATGTCCATTAATGCTTCTGCAGCACAGCGACAGCATTGGCTCTTCCATAATATCTGCAAAAGAAACATGACAGAAGACTGTTACGTTTGGACAATATTTTCTTTTCTCTATGTCTACTTATATGCTGATACATGCCGTTATCCCACATATGCTGGTCATGCAGTTATCCCACATATTTATATTGATTTAGATCTGTAAAATTGATCATCTTCATCAAGATGGCGCCGGTGAGGTCGGCTGCCGTCACGCCTGCTCCGACCTCCTTTTCTTTGTTTTTGTTCTTTAAGTTAGTTTACAGCGTTTTAAAACCGGCAAAATTACCACCATGGGGTACATTAGTTATGATAGAGACACTCTTGTTTCTATTGGTATACAATGTACTCACAATTTGACGTTTTTAACTCCGGATCCGAGCTGGCCGAGTGAGATCCTGAGGGACAATAAAGAACGCGACGCGAAGCAGCGGCCCCGAGGGAAACGAGTCGGCGTCAGGAACAGGCTGAGAGCCCGTGCACACCGCACACCTCTGCCTAGCATCCTGCTCGCCAATGTCCAGTCACTGGAAAACACCTCGATGACCTCAGGGCCAGGATAAAGTTCCAGAGAGACATACGGGACTGCAATCTCCTCTGCTTCACCGAGACATGGCTGAACCCAGCGGTGCCGGACCATGCCATCCAGCTGGCCGAGTTCTTCTCGGTTCACCGCATGGACAGGACACGGGACTCGGGGAAGTCAAGGGGAGGCGGCGTGTGTTTAATGGTGAACACCAGCTGGTGCAACAGCGCGAGCGTTGTTTCTCTCACACGCACCTGCACACCAAATCTGGAACTACTGTCCATCATGTGTCGTCCTTTTTACCTTCCTCGGGAGTTTACATCGGTCATAATCAGCGCCGTTTATATTCCACCACAAGCGGACACGGACACTGCCTTATGCGAGCTGCATGAGACACTCACACAACAACAAACACAACACCGGGACGCTGCGCTTATTGTGGCGGGGGACGTTAACAGTGCCAACCTCAAACGCGCAGCGCCGAACTTTTATCAGCACATCACCTGCCCCACTAGGGGCGAAAGGACACTGGACCACTGCTATACAACGGTCAAGGACGGCTACAAGGCACAATCTTGTCCACTGTTTGGTAAATCCGACCACGCCGCCATCTTCCTCATGCCAAAATACAAACAAAGGCTGAAACAGGAAGTTCCGGTTCAGAGGGAGGTCGCGCGCTGGACGGACCAATCGGTGGCCGCGTTACAGGACGCACTCGATGACGCAGACTGGGACATGTTCAAAAACAGCTCCGATGATGACGTCAGCGTGTTTACGGAAGCGGTTGTGGGATTCATCGGGAAACTAGCGGACGATACCGTAGAAAAAAAGACTGTTAAAACGTTTCCCAACCAGAAGCCGTGGGTGGATAAAACCATCCGCGACGCTCTGAGATCTCGCACCGCTGCCTACAACACGGGACTCGCGTCAGGGGACATGGAACCGTACAAGGCTGCGTCGTACAGCGTCCGGAAGGCGGTGAAAGAGGCGAAGCAGCGCTACGGGAGGAAACTAGAGTCACAACTCCAACAGAGTGACTCTAGGAGCCTGTGGCAGGGATTAAGGACAATAACGGATTATAAAGCACCAACATCCGGTATGATAAATGCAGACACTTTCTATGCTCGCTTCGAGGCTGCAGCTAAAGACGCTAGCGATGCTAATGCTAACGGCTGCAGACAGGAAGTCACTGCCAGCACCGGAAGCGCGTTCATCATCACCGAGCATGACGTGAGGAGAGCCTTCAAGAGAGTGAACACCAGGAAAGCAGCAGGACCAGACGGCACGTCAGGCCGCATTCTCAGAGCCTGCGCAGACCAGCTAGCACCTGTGTTCACTGAGATATTCAACATCTCTTTATCTCAGTCGGTGATCCCCACATGCTTCAAAGAGTCCATCATTGTTCCTGTCCCAAAGAAACCTCATCCTGCTTCCCTCAATGACTATCGCCCTGTAGCCCTCACCTCAGTAGTGATGAAGTGCTTTGAACGCCTGGTCAGAGACTTCATCATCTCTTCACTACCAGACACACTCGACCCACTACAGTTCGCTTATCGTCCAAACCGTTCCACGGACGATGCAATCTCTCATCTCCTCCATACATCTCTCACTCACCTGGACACTCGGAGGGGGAATTATGTGAAAATGCTCTTCATCGACTACAGTTCTGCATTTAATACCATAATTTCCTCCACACTTACCACCAAGCTGGAGCACCTGGGACTCAGCTCATCAATGTGTCAGTGGATCTCCAATTTTCTGACTGGCAGACCACAGGCAGTATATGGCGTTATATTCCTGCCACAATTCTGAGCGCGTGGTTTGACATTTTGAGAGCAGACAAAGCACTCTATGCGCGTGCAATGTCTCCTCTGCGCTCTCAACAGCTCGATTCTGCGTGTGCAATGTCTCCCCTGCACGCTCAACATGTTCTCTGCTCGCTCAAAATTTTCTCCGTGCAACATTTCTTTTCTGTGCGCGCTCGACTCTGCCTGTATGCTCGCTCAACTTTGTCCAGCGTTACTAAACTGCCACAAAACCAGCCAATCACAGACATCCACACACTACTTCTGATTGGCTGTTTCTCCTCCAATCAAGTGGCACTACTATCGACCGCTTAACGGAAGCGTTGTAAATAAAGCTGGATAAGTAAAGCGAGCGAGTTGAATTTTTATACGACTTGTCTTCGGTGAGTATTTAATTACTTATTTATGTATTTTATTGACTTAAGTATTAGAAATACATGTTTCGTTTATAATATTTTTATGTTCTCACATTGTTTCATGACACTCTTCCAGAAAAAAAAAATCCTGAGGTTTTGCCTCCAATCAGGCTTTTTCAAAATAGAGGAGCCGCGGGAGATTTTATGTGCTGAAGAACATGACAGAGCAGAACAACGAAAACAGCAATACTCCACCTCAGCATCAGGTGAGTTTTGGTTTTGGACAGTTCTATGTCCAGTTATAAATCTAACTGAAAACATACTAATTTAACATCTTGACTTAATACAGGGTCATGGCACAGTTGAGTCCGCTGCCAGAAACTTGTTGTCATTATTACTGAACACAATGGCCACAAACAGTGTCCAAAGGCCTGCAGAGACTGTACAACCACAGCCAAGAAATGTAACTGTGCAACAAGAGTTAGCAAGGTTTGTGCTTTCTTGTGTATTCATATTTTTTTATTTGCATTTTTCATGAATGCATAGTTCTCTTAGGGTTTCCGTCTCATTCACAGGGGACATTTATTACATATATACATATAATTCAGTCGTCAGAATCGTCAAAGCTATTAATTGTTTATATATATACACACACACACACACACACACACACAAGCGCACACATATGTCTGTGTTTGTACAGCTATTTATTATTATTTTGTCCCCCAGATCTTTCCCAGTGTATTTTAAATCCCAGTTCAATCGTGGTAAAAAGCAACTTAAGACAACTAATAAGACCATCGCCTTCAATTTTTCTCTGCTGTCAAAAAACACATCCCACACATCTATACCAGCAGAGGAACTTGAACTTCTCCAAGCTGGCATGGGAAGACAAACAGTGTGTCTTCCTGAAGACAGTGACCATGCAGAGGTATAATTTTTGGCACAAAGCGTGGTTGTTTAAAAACACATTAACCTAAATCCTATCAGTAACATAAGTCATGAGCCACTATTTTTGTTTTTTTGTATTCTCTCTTATTACTTTATGGAATAAGATTTCAAGGCTCTTGACTGTAACCTTTCCAAAAATGGAGGATCTTTGTGGAGGATGGCTCTTGCATAAAGCAGCAGGTTTGTAAGATCAAAATTCTTTCTTTTTTTTTTTTACTATTTACTATTATTTCTTTACTATTTACTATTATCACACACTTCTCTCCAGTGTACACCCCTATTTCCTTATTTTTATAATTTTTTTTCTCTTTCTTTACAAAAGGTGGCAGTGGCCGAAGAAAGCTCACTGTAATTCCACCAGAAACAGAAGGGTATTCTGTCAGAGCTCTTAAAGCTGTGTCAGGAGCAGGCAAAGCCATTTTTTACATAGTGCCACTTCAGGAGACATTAGACACATCTCCTCTGCCTCCTGACTCACATCACTTTTCAAAGATGCCAAAGAAGACATGTTACCAGTGTCATGAAGTGATGCCTTTGCAAATGCTTGCAGTACATGTCAGGACATGCAAGGGCAAATTGCGTTCTAATGAGACTGATAATGAGGTAAGAGTAGATGTTGTTTTGAGTATGATAGCAATGAGAAAACATGCATTATTTATTCAAATAACTGTTTTGTAAATCTGTAGGACTTTGAGTTATGCATTGTGGAGAGCAAGTGCAAGGTAACCTGACATTTCTAGAAATCACTAAAATCTCTTAAGTTTATTTCGCTCCAGTAATCATGTTTCACCTACTTGTAAAATGCCACTTTCTTTCAAATTTCAGGTGGTTAGTCCAATTTGCACCAATGAATTTCCAGAAGATGAGATCGCCATCCATGCTAGTCTGTGTGGAGATAGGTAATCAGTATTGATCTGCTCTTTTTTTTTAAAGTACTTTTTTAATAATAAAACAAAAGTAAACAAATGATTGATTTTTGTTTTAAACATAGCACTGAAAGTACAATGACTGCAGGACATAACAGTTCATGTGCACCTACTCAAAGGCCAGTATGGACACCAGAGAGGTATGTTTTTAAAATGGGCTTTGCATGAATTCAAATACACAACCACTTGTTAAAATTATATGTACCATCCTTTACATAATCCACATTGTGTGCCATGTGATTCGTGTGACAACTAGTCACATTATCTAAAATAATTAAGATAATAATTAACAAATTTGCATTTAATAATAATACACTTTTTCAGTTTTATGTCTTTTCATGTGAAATCTAAATTGGACAAGTTTCATCTAAAAGACAGTTAAGATTAAAAGATTGAATAAAAAAAGGTAACAGAAATTACAGACCTAAAAGGTCATGAAATTGTATTAAGCAAATATGTTTATTCTTATCTAATAAAAATATAAATGTGTATGTATACTTAGAAAAAATTAAGTGTCGATCGGGAGATAAGAAGCATTAAGTATTATGAAAAATGGTGTTATGATCCTGCATGAAAATGCACTTTTTCACCTAGGTGAGACACTATTTAGAACCAATACTGTGTTTTGGCCAATTACTATATGTAGTGTACTACATGCCCTTGTGTGTGTGTTACTGTAATCTACACACAGACAAAAAAAATATACACACTTCAGGAAAATAGTGTGATGTATATTATTATCATATAATACATAAGGTATAGCAATGTTTGTATTAAAATATTTATTACAAGTTTTTTCTTTTCCTGAAGTGTATATACATTTTTGTCTGACTCTTGTGTTTGTGTGTAATATATAGTGTGTGTGTGATTTTATATAAATAAAATGTTAACTGATGATTTTTATTAATGTATTCATACAGCACTATTGGTGAGATAATGGCAGTCAGCCTCGCTCAAGGTGGACCAGCTCCTGCTTTTTTGAAATAATGGTGCTACAATTTCCTCTGCACAGGAGAGGTGGACTTAAGTCGTCTTTCTAAGGATGATGTGGCTGATTTAGAGGCTTCTTTACTCATCAGCAGGGTAGAAATCCTGTCTAGCACTTTAATAGGGTCCTTAACGTTTTAAAAATAGTCTGCTTTCTATTTTCTTAACCACTTAACATTTTCAGGTTGAAGATGCTGCAGATGCACAATTTCTTATGTTGTGGGTTGATGAAATTGTGAGCTGTGGATACACTAGCCAGATAAAGCTGGACAGTAAAGAAAGCATCATTCAGTAAGAATAAAAAAGAACCTGTAATTTACACATTTTTATGAAAGAAAATGGTGTTTTATTAATGTGCTTTTCTTCACAGTGCTATTGTTTTACACTCTACGACAAGACTGATTCCAATGCTGTAACAACTTAGAAAGGGCCTGGAACTCTATGGTCTGGTGAATCAGATGGCTGCAAACCCAGAAGCTTGTCACTCTATGTTTCTTCCTGGAAAGATAATTAAGGTAATTTTTCATTCTGTCTTGTGCAAATGGTGCACAGCCCCTTGTTCTGTATTGAACTCTTTATGTATATCCTTTGTAGCTTTAATAAGGCAAATTTGTATTTACTCCTTTTAGCCCGATGCTGATTTTATGATGATGACCTGCCAACCAGATTTCAGTAAAAAGGGGTCATCTAGGGAGAGAACTGAGAGGAGCATCATTAACTACCTTCAAGATTTCTTGCATGAGCTTGAAATACCAGGTACTATACTATCCAGTAATACATAGATGATGATTGTTTAATTTTAAGAGCGCCTATAAACTTAGATAAAAGATTTCAAGTTAAATTTGATTTAAACTCTGTTCTTTTGAGATGCATACAGTGTGTATATTCATACATTACAGATGGTGAGAGAGACAGTCAAACTGGTGTAGAGTCAGAGCCTCTTGAAGTCCAGAATGTTCTCCAGTGGATTACTGGGCAGTCTCACATACCCATCCTGCCTAATGAAAAAAATAATTTTAAAATAAATTACAAGTTTGATCATGAATGCAAGGAGCGACTAGGGGATCACTCTTTTTGTTACCCAACTGTGAGTGCGTGCACACGTACTGTGACTTTTTCAGTACAGCATATAAAAACTTACACAGAGTTTAAAAAAATAATATGTGAAGCAGTTAGATATGGAGGTGGATTCTACAGAGTTTAAGACCATCTCATTTATTGTTTTAAACATCAGCTGTTGCAATAGGTTCACTTTAGTTTGTTTATTTCCACATGGGTTCAATCATACAGTTTAAACAGCATTGTGGTGAAATTATGTACAGAACTCCTCTGTTTGTTACAAGTAGCACAATTGTGCATTGTCAGTAAATGCCCCCAAGTGCCTGCATTAATTATTAAAAAAATAAAAATAAAAATCTTGCCTACTGGTATCTTGAGTAAATGTTCATATTTGAGATATTTCTGACTAGTTTTGTTTTTCAATTTAAAATGTCATCATTAGTTTGACACGTTGTGCAGAAATCGTATGTACAAGTCCCGCCGATGTGACTGATATGGTTCCAGAGGATTGACAGTTCTCTGAAGTTCTTGCAGGGTTTGCTTATCCAGTGGGCACTCAATTTCAGGAACCACAACTGTGCCGTTAGAGACTTCTTGCAGTACAGCACTCTCCCAGTCAATACCGGGGTCTTGAAGTTCCTTTAATCCAGAAACACAACACATTCAAATCAGTCAGGCCTAGGTACTTGTCTATTTAATATACAAATTAAGATGACTGGAATAATGCTGGACACTGTCAAATATGCCACTAATCCCCACAGCAGAGCTCCGGCATAAGGGTGAATTTATATTAGAAAAAAGTTGCATCTGCTGATAAGAGTCTCACTGATTAAAACCTTAAACCATATGGTAAACTCTTGATTGCATCAAAATGTTGGGTTTGTGCACCACATTCTAAAAGAAAACTACCTGATTTAACAACATCTATCTGCTGTTTCATTTTAGCACAGTGATTGATATATACACACCTCAAGGCTCTCTCCCTCATCCAGATCTTGTAGATGTCCCATACACCACAGCTGCTCTGGAGTGAGACCTCCCTCCGTTCGTAGAGGATGATTATTCCATCCTCCAACAAATGTGTCAAAATCTGCCTTAAGACGAGGGACAAATATGTAATGTACACCAAAAAGATGAATGACATCTGAAATATCGAGCAGACCATCCTCCTCCAGAGAGTGAAGAATATCATGGTATTTGCCAAAGTCGCTCCACTCTGTAATAAAATGTAACTAGTTTAGGTTTAAATTGTAATTCATGTATACACTAAACATCATCACTGGAATTACCTAATAGTCAAATAAATTATCAACAACACCAAAAACATTAAACTCCAACCTCTGATTATGGACACTCTTTCCAGAGATGAAGCTCGCTTTTCCTGTTCCCCTTGTAGTAAACATGAATTGTGCAATGTCCAGATTTTCAACTCCTTGATCTCCCCTAACCCTAAAATAAAATAGATTTGAATGACATCAATAAGGCCTACTGTAAGTAAAAATTTATCTAAACTTGTTGCTAGTATATACTTAAATCGGTATGAAATACCTTGATGGTAAGCCATGCAGCTGAGTTGATCTCAGGAAGAATGAAAATGCTGTTTCTGCTTTGTTGTTTGTTGCAGCATCCAAGTACAAGATCTGCAGTAAAGCCACATGGAAAAAAAACAGCTTTCATCTCATTACAACTTTCAACAAATGATGTAATTGTAGTTCAGGCACTATGTACTGCAAAACTGTTGGATTAGACCTCATAGGTTTTAGCTAGGTGTACCTAATCACCTGACAACTGACTAGAGTGCATTTCTGGTGTTGCCAAAAGTATTAACCAAAGACAAACCTTTAGTTAATACTTAAGTTCACATGTTGATCTAAAATTCACAGCTTTACTTAATTCTAAAGTGTGTGCATTATATCTATGAGGAATGCAGCTTGACTACACTGATTCTAGCAATAATGATACACACAGTACATACATATATACATTCTGTACATACACTACTAGTCAAAGTTTGGAAACGCCTAACTCCATGGTCCTGATTTTTATTTATTTCTACACTGTAAAACAATGCTTAATGCATCCAAAATACACAATAATCTCCTCTGAACAGTTGATATTGAGATGTATATCTGCTCCTTCTGCTCTGTAAAGCTTCATATCGTCTCTAATCTGAGGTGCTGGTTGCTAATTGGTGATTTCTGAGGCTGGTGACTCTAAATTAACTTCTCTGCAGCTGGAGCTCATCTTTTATTTTCATGAGCTGTGAGCCGTAATCCTCAAATTTAAAGCTACAACTTAAAGTTAGATGGACTGTAACTACAATTTTGTTTGGGATTTTTAAATATAAAATAAGTTACTTTTACTCTCTTCCTCGTGAATCTAATGGTAACAGGTTTTTTTTCTTTGGTAATGAACTCGATAAAATACACAAAAGCCATTTGAATTTTATCTTGAAGTTCTTTTATCCTAAACTCCAATCTATCAACTGCCCTTACTTCAGTTAGCCATGTAAAACTACTAACTGAGATCATACAATAATCATTAACCTATTATACACATATAATATTTACATATTAATTTGTAACTCCACCAGATTCTGCATTAAAATTCAAAATTTAACAGTAAAAACAATTACCTTCCTTGAGTAGCCATCCACACCACTGAAAACCACAATGTTGTACCTGATGGAAGAAAGAGTAAGTTCAAAAAGCATGTTCTTGTGTTACAAGTAAGAACTTGAATTCTTACTTGAATGTTTGGTCGATGATATCAGCCATGTCCACAGAACAAAAATCTTTGTTATTTTTTTTCTACCATGCTTTTTTTATGACATTTGCTTATAGCCTTTGTTTAAATTTGAAACACTTAACTATGGTGCTCTTAATATACTGTACTATAAAATAACAAGCTCAGATTTATTAAAGCAATTTAAGGTATGGCATGCATCAAACTATACAACTTGTGTTAGATAGTTGTACAACAAGGCTCATTTACCTTATTAGTTTGTGGTTTGTGTCGATGTGGACCAGGGAGAGAGGGCCTCGCACAGAATAACTTCTCCGTACAATACAACCTAATTCGGACAAACGTGAGAAGATGCCAGCAGCATCAACTCTGTGCATTGAGGCCATCATTCTCCACCACTGAACACGGAGACCCATTGTAACCAAATGTCCTTTAACCATTCGATAACCAGCATTTGGCATCTGACTTTTGATAGAGAGTATGATGTTGTCTAGCTCTTGGTCAGTGATTGTGCTGTATGATCCTCTCACAGACAAGTCAAATTCTTGCATCCTCCTGTAAACTGTTCTTTCTGAAACACCTAGACATTTAGCAATGCAGGGGACTGGCAGATGCATGTCCAACAAATTCTTCAGTTTCTCTCTCTCTATCACAATTTTGGGATGACCAGAACCAGGACCAACTTCTGTTTGGTGTTCTACAATGGGTCCAGAGCTGGCATTAATTTCACACAGGACCAAATGATATAGATTTTGAAGTGCTTCTGTAATCTCTGACAGACCACCTATCTGATCAGAGAACGATTCATAAATAATAAGCTCGTGACGAGTCAGAAACTCCAAATAATCCATATTTAGTTCAATTCAATTCAATTCAATTTTATTTATATAGCGCTTTTAACAATGGTCATTGTCCCAAAGCAGCTTCACAAAAAAAAAAAAAAAAAATTAAAGATTTTTTTTTTTTTTTTTTTTTAGAAAAGAAAAGAAAATATTTGGAAGTGTGTATGTGTGAGAAAAATGTGTCTAGATAATAATGAAATGAATGAATGATGAATGAAATGTCTCTGATGAGCAAGCCAAGGGTGACGGCGACAGTGGCAAGGAAAAACTCCCTGAGATGGCAATAGGAAGAAACCTTGAGAGGAACCAGACTCAACAGGGAACCCATCCTCATCTGGGTGATAACAGATAGAAATAACATCAAGTGTGTTGTGCAGGTGAAAGTTCAATATATCAGAAGTTGTGTAGATTCAGTTCAGCAGTAGGTGCAGAGGGCAGATGGGGTCAGATCACTGGAAGCACAGGAGCAGGATGTGTAGCTCCAGCCATCATAAAGCAGAATCTAGCTGGAGCAGGTCCTTCTCAAGATGCCTTAGAAACCTCGCAGGGTTGGCCTTTGTCTACTGAAGCTGGCACAATCTCCAGATGTCTCAGGATGGGTAGAAAAATACAGAAAAGATGGAGAGAATTAGCGTAGTTGCCATTCAGGATAGGTGTACTGGAGTATGAGGTTATGGGATGAGTTACGCGTATGCCAGATTAAAGAGATGCGTCTTGAGCCTACTTTTGAATTGGGAAACCGTGTCTGCTTCCCAAACAGTGTCTGGAAGGCTATTCCAAAGCTTTGGAGCCAAATATGAAAATGCCCTACCCCCTTTTGTAGATTTTAAAATTCTGGGAATTACCAGAAGTCCGGAGTTTTGTGATCTTAAGGGACGTGGTGGATTATAGCGTATCAAAAGACTGGTTAGGTATGAGGGAGCTAAACCATTTAAAGCCTTGTATGTAAGTAGTACTATTTTGTAATTAATTCTAAATTGAACAGGTAGCCAGTGCAGGGACGATAATATTGGGGTTATATGATCATATTTTCTGGATCTAGTGAGAACCCTGGCGGCTGCATTTTGGACTAACTGTAGCTTGTTTATTGAGGATGCAGGACAACCACCTAGTAATGCATTACAATAGTCCAGTCTGGAGGTCATGAATGCATGGACTAGTTTTTCTGCATCAGATACGGATAGGATACTCCTAAGTTTGGCAATATTTCTAAGATGGAAAAAGGCTGTTTTTGTGATATTGGAAATATGATTTTCAAAAGACAAGTTACTGTCTAATATCACGCCCAGGTCTTTTACTGTTGAGCTAGTAGTAACAGTACATCCTTCTAAACGCAGGCTGAATTGTGAAAGCTGTTGTGTGCTGGTTTTTGGGCCGATGAGCAATATCTCTGTCTTATCTGAATTTAGTAAAAGAAAGTTATTGGTCATCCAATCTTTTATGTCCTGGACACACTCTGTTAATCTAGACAACTTGGGTATTTCATCTGGTTTTGTTGAGATGTATAATTGGGTATCATCAGCATAACAATGGAAACTAATCCCATGCCTTCTAATGATGTTTCCCAGGGGAAGCATGTAAATTGAGAACAGGAGAGGTCCTAAAACTGACCCTTGTGGGACCCCATATTTCACTGGCATTACATCAGACGGTACTCCATTTAGATCTACAAAATGGTATCGATCAGACAGGTATGATCTAAACCATTTTAATGCCTGCCCCTGAATACCTATATGATTTTGTAGGCGGTCTATGAGAATATTATGATCTATGGTGTCGAATGCAGCACTTAGATCAAGTAAGACTAGTATTGAGATGCAGCCTTGGTCTGAAGCTAAAAACAAGTCGTTTGCAATCTTAACTAGTGCAGTTTCTGTACTATGATGGGGCCTGAAACCTGACTGAAATTCTTCTAGGATGTTGTTTTCCTGCAAGAATGTGCATATTTGAGCTGATACTACTTTTTCTAATATTTTTGATATGAACGGAAGGTTTGAAATCGGTCTATAATTTGTTATTTCATTCGCGTCCAAATTAGATTTTTTAAGAAGCGGCTTAATAACTGTATTTAGTGGCTGTTGGTTAATTGCAGATTGCAGTTTGGTAAGAAGCCTCTGCATTAACTGCTGTCTCAAAATGTCCTGGTCGAGGGATAAAAAAGGGAAAGAGGTCATGTTAACAAATAAGAGGGATTAAGTAAATATACTGTAGGTAACCATAGTTTGTCTTAGAGTAAGTACATAATAACAATAAGAGACTATATGATGTAGAACCTTGTGATCCTTTTAAATATTAGTTATACAGTCAGGTGAGTGTCCTACCAGCGGGGTAGCTAGTTTTAGTTTTTATGGTAATAATTATAATGTGATTGTACAAGCCACACGGAATGTCATAAACATTGATTAAAGAAATATGGAACCATACCAAAGACAAACTACTTACATGCGGCCTTGGTGTTGTTGCATACTCCTGTTCGGGTTCAGTCGTCATTGTGTAACAATGAGCTATCCAAGGAAAATTGGATAAGTAAATAAAAAGACAACTGACAAACGGAATCAGTATTTCTAATATGTAATTTAATAATAATAATAATTAAATACTCACCGAAGACACGTCGTATAAAAATTCTACTCGCTCGCTTTACTTATCCAGCTTTATTTACAACGCTTCCGTTAAGCGGTCGATAGTAGTGCCACTTGATTGGAGGAGAAACAGCCAATCAGAAGTAGTGTGTGGATGTCTGTGATTGGCTGGTTTTGTGGCAGTTTAGTAACGCTGGACAAAGTTGAGCGAGCGTACAGGCAGAGTCGAGCGCGCACAGAAAAGAAATGTTGCACGCGCGTGCAGCCAGAGTCGAGTGCGCGCAGAATCGTGAAGTCGCGCGTGCGCGGAGAAAATTTTGAGCGAGCAGAGAACATGTTGAGCGTGCAGGGGAGACATTGCACACGCAGAATCGAGCTGTTGAGAGCGCAGAGGAGACATTGCACGCGCATAGAGTGCTTTGTCTGCTCTCAAAATGTCAAACCACGCGCTCAGAATTGTGGCAGGAATATAACGCCATATACTGCCTGTGGTCTGCCAGTCAGAAAATTGGAGATCCACTGACACATTGATGAGCTGAGTCCCAGGTGCTCCAGCTTGGTGGTAAGTGTGGAGGAAATTATGGTATTAAATGCAGAACTGTAGTCGATGAAGAGCATTTTCACATAATTCCCCCTCCGAGTGTCCAGGTGAGTGAGAGATGTATGGAGGAGATGAGAGATTGCATCGTCCGTGGAACGGTTTGGACGATAAGCGAACTGTAGTGGGTCGAGTGTGTCTGGTAGTGAAGAGATGATGAAGTCTCTGACCAGGCGTTCAAAGCACTTCATCACTACTGAGGTGAGGGCTACAGGGCGATAGTCATTGAGGGAAGCAGGATGAGGTTTCTTTGGGACAGAAACAATGATGGACTCTTTGAAGCATGTGGGGATCACCGACTGAGATAAAGAGATGTTGAATATCTCAGTGAACACAGGTGCTAGCTGGTCTGCGCAGGCTCTGAGAATGCGGCCTGAGGTGCCGTCTGGTCCTGCTGCTTTCCTGGTGTTCACTCTCTTGAAGGCTCTCCTCACGTCATGCTCGGTGATGATGAACGCGCTTCCGGTGCTGGCAGTGACTTCCTGTCTGCAGCCGTTAGCATTAGCATCGCTAGCGTCTTTAGCTGCAGCCTCGAAGCGAGCATAGAAAGTGTTCAGCACGTCTGCATTTATCATACCGGATGTTGGTGCTTTATAATCCGTTATTGGCCTTAATCCCTGCCACAGGCTCCTAGAGTCACTCTGTTGGAGTTGTGACTCTAGTTTCCTCCCGTAGCGCTGCTTCGCCTCTTTCACCGCCTTCCTGACGCTGTATGACGCAGCCTTGTACGGTTCCATGTCCCCTGACGCGAGTCCCGTGTTGTAGGCAGCGGTGCGAGATCTCAGAGCGTCGCGGATGGTTTTATCCAGCGATTATAGAAGTCGCGCGCACGCGAAGAACATTTTGAGCGTGCAGTGGAGACATTGCACGCGCATAGAGTGCATTGTCTGCTCTCAAAATGTCAAACCACGCGCTCAGAATTGTGGCAGGAATATAACGCCATAGCAGTAAGGATGGGCAGACATGTCTCAGCCTCCCTCACTCTTAGCACTGGAGCCCCCCAGGGTTGTGTTCTGAGCCCCCTGCTGTACTCTCTGTACACCCACGACTGCGTGGCCACTACCAGCTCCACCACCATCATCAAGTTTGCTGACGACACTGTTGTGGTGGGCCTGATCACGAACAACGATGAGACGGCCTACCTGGAGGAGGTTGGAAATCTGGAGAACTGGTGCCAGAGAAACAACCTCCTCCTGAACGTCAGTAAGACAAAGGAGCTGATAGTGGACTTCAGTACAAAGCAGGAGAGGAACTACCAGACCCCCGTCATCAACAGGAGCCCAGTGGAGAGAGTGGACAGCTTCAGATACCTCGGTGTTCACATCACGCAGGACCTGGCATGGTCCTGTCACATCAACACCGTGGTAAAAAAGGCCCGGCAGCGTCTCTACCACCTCAGACGCTTGAGAGACTTTAGACTGCCCTCCAAGGTGCTCAGGAATTTCTACTCCTGCACCATAGAGAGCATCCTGACGGTAAATATCACGACCTGGTTCGGGAACAGCACCATGCAGGACAGACGAGCTCTACAGAGGGTGGTGCGATCAGCTGAGCGCATCATCCGCATCGAGCTCCCTGACCTGCACTCGATCTACAGCAAGCGGTGCTTGACCAAGGCCAGGAAGATCGTGAAGGACCTCAGCCACCCCAATAACGGACTGTTTACTCTGTTGCGGTCTGGGAAGCGATTCAGCTCCTTGAAGGCCAACTCAGAGAGACTGAGGAGGAGCTTCTTCCCGCAGGCGATAAGGTCTCTCAACCACAACCACACCACTATGCAGAACTAACACAATCTTTTCATAATTGATCAAATTTATCAATCTTTTTACATCCATGAACACTATGGACAATTACACGCTCACCTTCCTTCATATCTACACTACATGTTGTACGTTTACATCCTGGACCATTGCACAAAGACACTTTAATAACCTCTGCACAAAGACACTTTGTTCTATGCATATTTGCACACCTAGTACAGTATATTTCAATGTGTACATCATATTTCTATTTTTAGTTCTATTTTTCCTAGCACATTTCTATTTTTATTTTTAGTTCTATTTTTCCTAGTTTAATTTAATTTTTTTTATTTAATTTCTAGCGTATTCTTTTATTCATATTTATTTCTTATTTGTAAACTTTAATTCTCTTTTAGGGTCAATGGCAGTCGTATAATGCATTTCACTTCATTTCGTACTGTGTATGTTTGTGTATGTGACAAATAAAATTTGAATTTTAAATTTGAATTTACAAACATTTATCTAATTAACTCAGTTTTATTGTAAGTGAAAGGTGAATAAATCAAGCCCTCTCTGCACAAAGGCCTATAAATTCAATATCCTAATTGAGGCTTCAGATGTTTTGTTATACGTCTTTCCTGGTCAAGGGTCTGTGGATAATATATACAGTGCTGTAAAAAGTATTCGCCCCATTTCTTAATTCAAGAGGTCTGGCATTAATCAGGCCTGGATGTGGCAAGTGAAATTGAACTCACCTTTTCAAAAATTGGGACAAATACTGTTTCACAGCACTGTACTGTACTCCAAAGAGTATTGATAGAAAAAGACAAGAAAATTTTTACTTGATTCAACTAAACCAAATTCTGCAACAACAAGTCTTTAAACTGAAACTAATAAAGAACCCCACTGTTGAAAGATTTAATTTTCCTTGAATGCAATGAATAAAGTTATTCAGAGAATGATTTTACAAATGAATGATTTAGTTTAAATCTGTTTAGATGGATTAAAGCAGTGGTTCCCACCCTTGGTCCCTGAGGATTTTCTGCCCTGCACATTTTCATATTTTTCCTCCTCTCAGCACACTCAAGTGATCAGGTAACTAACAGCATTCTATGAAAAGAGATGTCCCCCCCCCCTCCAAAAAAAAAAAACTTAGTTGCTTAGTTATTAACCTAGTTAAGCCAGTGTAAGTATGTATCCAATGATGTAAACTTTAAAGCACTTTTTGTAAGTCGCTCTGGATAAGAGCGTCTGCCAAATGCCTAAATGTAAATGATAGAGCAAGGAAAACACTAAAATGCATTGGGCAGGGGGATCTCCACGACTAGGCTTGCTAACCATAGTACAGTAGTGCAGAAAAATTAAGTCCTTTTTCCACTGCATATTACTGGCTCAACTCTACTCACAATTATGTTTTTTTCCAGTAACACTTCGAGAAACGTTGAGTCAAGTAGAGCTTAATTTTACTCACTTAAAAGACATATTGTGCAGATGTAACATTAATTGGGAAAGTAAATAATGCATCGCCTTATGAGAACTTGAATATACACAACGTTACATTCTTAAGAATCGTGCGTTATATATAGAAACCAACTTTGAATGATCAAATAAACTACAATTACTAGGTGCTGCTATGAAACCGTGTATAAAAAAAATTATAAAAAAAAAAACCTTTAAAATGACTGACAACTTTTTCCACCACACACACACGTTCAGTAGCGGAAAAAATGTCCCTCTTTTACGGAGAACATGGGTGGCTCTTAAAAGAGCCGTTGTGTTGATGAAGGCGGCGGTGACGCGCTTTACTTGGAGCTGGTGTATTTAGTCACGGCCTTGGTGCCCTCGGACACGGCGTGCTTGGCCAACTCACCGGGCAGCAACAGGCGCACGGCGGTCTGGATCTCCCTGGAAGTGATGGTGGAGCGTTTGTTGTAGTGAGCCAGACGAGAGGACTCACCGGCAATGCGCTCGAAGATGTCATTGACGAACGAATTCATGATCCCCATCGCCTTAGACGAAATGCCGGTGTCGGGGTGAACCTGCTTCAGGACTTTGTACACGTAGATGGCGTAGCTCTCCTTCCTGGACTTTCTGCGCTTCTTGCCTCCTTTGCCGGTGGTCTTGGTCACGGCTTTCTTCGAGCCCTTCTTGGGGGCGGTCTTGGCTGGTTCAGGCATGGTGCTGCTGATTCTTTACGAGACTGAGAGAAGAATGAACAGCTCCGCCTCGAGGGCCCTCTATGTACAGGTCACATTGTAATTAAGCACAAGCCAAAAACGGATTTGATTGGTCTATATTAAAAAACGCTACACGTGAGGGACCTCCTACCACCTCAGTCTCTTCCTGTTACTCCTCCCCCTCCGCTTCGCTTTGTGTCCCTTCCCGCCGTTTTAGAGTCGCGGGTTAATTTAACTTAAACGAGCATAAACTTTAAATACTTTCGTTTTTTTTTGGTGTTTTAAATTAATTCGAAGGCTTTTAAAAACTGTTTTTTAATTATTCCTACAACCCGAGGACTCCAACACATATTTTAACTTACAATGTTAACCGATTTACTGTAAATATCTAACTGGAACATTCAATTCGCTCGTCCGCTACATACAGACGTTTTATATATATTGTAAATACTTCTTTTACACACATACAGGAGTAAAAACTCTTTTGCTGGAGATGTGGGTGGCTCTTAAAAGAGCCGTTGTGTTCGTGTCGTTAGCCGGTGGAATATTTAACCGCCGAACCCGTACAGGGTGCGTCCCTGGCGTTTCAGCGCGTACACCACATCCATGGCGGTGACGGTCTTTCTCTTAGCATGCTCGGTGTAGGTGACGGCGTCGCGGATGACGTTCTCCAGAAACACCTTGAGTACACCGCGAGTTTCCTCGTAGATCAGACCGGAAATACGTTTCACTCCGCCACGGCGCGCCAAACGGCGAATAGCGGGCTTGGTGATTCCCTGGATGTTATCGCGGAGAACCTTACGGTGACGCTTAGCGCCTCCCTTCCCGAGTCCTTTCCCGCCCTTTCCTCTTCCTGACATCGTGCTGCTTTCACGAAATTAAACCTCTGAATAAATCCACGGTGCAGCTGTCACGTGTTTATTCGTCTCCCGCGGACCTACTTGAGACCAGGCGATGGGGCGGGACTAATACTATCCGTCGAGTAATACAATACTTTTACGTTTTCTCCAGTAATGATGGTACAAGGAGAAGTGATGTTTTCCCCATAAAAAATATATAAAATGAGCGATTATATTTTATACCAAATAAATCATTCATCATTAGTGTAAGGGTAAACACTGACATAGACCACAGAAAAAAAAGCAGGGATTTAGAGCATATCTGTGGCCTTCAGGTACCTTTTCTAACCTTTTCCAAGTCCACTATAACTTTAAGGCACCTAGAGCAGCACTGCAGCTAAGGCTCCTGTTCAGCTGATCACCACAAACATTTGTGTACACTTTCAACCCAGTCCAAGGAAAGTTTTAATTCAGTCATTCATGAAATGAATTCATGAAATGAAAGTCTAGAGCACATAAAAAATTGAAAAACAAAGGATATCACTGAGACCATGAGGGATGTGTTGTGGCTCATCAGTGTTGGTCATCTAGCTGCACGCTGTGTTGTCAAATGGAATTGTAATTTTACATCTAAAACATGTCCTGTTGAAAACTGTTCTGATGATTGAACACTTACTAATAGACTGTCACCACTCAGCTGAGATATGGCACAAGATGAATTTAATTGGATTGACTAGAAATATAGACGAAAAATCATTAATGTAGGGAATTTTTGTAGAACATTTCTCAAAAAAAGTTTAAAACTATTTAACGTTAATACCTTTATTTTGCTAATAATTTGCATAGCTAATAACAAAATATTAATGATGTATAATGACATCACAACAGTGACAAATCTCTGCTGACAATGTTTTTAAACAGATTTTAATAGAATTAAGACAACAAAAGACCATTGACCGGAGGACTGCAAATAAGCATCCATGGGACATGATAAAAATATAAATCAAGGCCAATGTAAGTATCGGTAGTACTTTCTAATTCACAAAGTATAAGGGCATATCTGTTGAAACATCGTTACATATCAGTGTATAATTGGTACATCAACTAACAGTGTAAAGGTGAAGCATTTTTGACCATGCGTATGTAATGTGTTGTGAAACCACAGTGCTAACCATTACCCCACCATGCTGCATGGGAAATTATATTTATTTATTTATTATTATTATTATTATTATTATTATTATTATTATTATCATTAGTAGTAGTAGTAGTAGAATTACCTTAGATTATTTTCTTTTACTGATATAACTAACCTAAATGTTAGAGCATTTAGAGACAAGTGAGATAAGGAAAAAGTCACTTACTAAACTCGGCCACAAGATGGCAGGCAATATCCATCCAAAACATAAATTTATTATAACCTCTTTAGACAAGGTAACACATCAGGTCTGGGGCTTTTCACATTTGTAAACTATGAGACAGCTGAGATCATTTCATTTATTGTAATAGGGTTACTTGATGGATAGTTTCCTCTACATGCCGCTCGGCGCATTGGGCGACAGGTATAAATCCGTTGTTTCTGTGCCAGTGATTCACAGGGTCAGTCGTCACTGTTGAACAAGGTCCTTCACCCCGAAGTGCTCAAACACAATAGGGTTGCTGAGAGCTGGTAAATTATGATCTTGTAACGTAGGGCAGGTTTCGGAAAAAAAAAGTTAATTTTTTTATATTCATTTAATTATTAAAAATGTTTAAAAAAAAAAGGCTCTAAATGTTAGTAAGGTACTATAAACGTACGTTTTTTAGATTTTACTTATAAAGACACATACTAATTGAGTGGAATTTACTTTAAAAAGGTATTTAGTTTTTCAGGTCGCTTTGAATGTAGTTTTTTAAAGCATTTCTTAGACATTGCCACAGTTTTTCTTAATTTTTGGCAGCCTAAGTTTTATCTCTTTCTTCAAATTATAAGACAGCCTCAAAGATTATGCTGAGTTTCACAGCAGTAGAGACACCATATATATATATATATATAAAATAGGCTATAAATGTACCAAATTTTACACTTTTATCACAAATGCACAATAATTGTGCTCATCTACCCCACATTTCTGCAAATATTCTGTCATATTTTTTTCATAAGATAACGCTATAGAAATTAAACTAGTACTACTTACATTTACATTTAGGCATTTGGCAGACGCTCTTATCCAGAGCGACTTACAAAAAGTGCTTTAATGTTTACATAATTGGATACATACTTACACTGGGTTAACTAGGTTAATAACTAAGTGCCATTAGTCCAACACAACTAAGAAGAGGTTTTTTTTTTTTTTTGTCCAAGTACTGGAGAAACAGATGAGTCTTGAGTCGTCGTTTAAAGATAGTCAAAGTCTCTGATGTACGGACATCTAGAGGAAGTTCATTCCACCACCTAGGTGCCAGAACAGAAAAGAGCCTGGATGAATGCCGCCCTCGATCCCTGAGAGATGGTGGGATGAGGCGAGCAGTGCTGGAGGATCGGAGGAAACGTGGTGCAGTGCGTGGTGTAATTAGTGCAGAGAGGTAAGTGGGTGCTGGGCCATTTTTAGCTTTGTAGGCAAGCATCAGTGTTTTGAATTTGATGCGGGCAGCTACAGGAAGCCAGTGCAGGGAGCGGAGGAGTGGGTGGTGTGGGAGAACTTGGGGAGGTTAAAAACGAGACGTGCTGCTGCATTCTGGATCAGTTGCAGAGGACGAATCGTGGACAGAGGCAGGCCTGCCAGGAGTGAGTTGCAGTAGTCCAGTCTTGAAATATAAAGGGACTGAACAAGCACCTGAGTAGCCTGTGAAGAAAGAAATGGGCGAATTCTTCTGATATTGTAAAGAAGAAATCGACAAGAGCGAGTAAGGTTAGCGATGTGTGGGGAAAATGACAAATGATTGTCCACGGTTACCCCAAGATTGCGGGCAGTGGCTGAAGAAGTGATTTGGTTGTTGTCCATGGATATCACAAGGTCTTGACCTGGAGATGAGTCACAAGGGATAAACAACAGTTCGATTTTACTGAGATTGAGCTTCAGCTGATGAGCAGCCATCCAAAATGAGATGTCTGCCAGACATGCTGAGATCCGGGTGGAAACCTGAGTGTCAGAGGGAGGAAAGGAGAGAACAAGTTGGGGGTCGTCTGCATAACAGTGGTATGAGAATCCATGCGATGATATGACCTTACCAAGAGACCGGGTATAGAGGGAGAACAGGAGAGGACCAAGTACTGAGCCCTGCGGGACACCAGTAGAGAGTCTACATGGGGCAGATGTAGATCCCCTCCATGTTATTTCATATGACCTATCTTTTAGGTAAGAAACAAACCATTGCCACGCTGTTCCACAAATTCCAAGGCTTGTAAGAATAAATAATAGAATCTTGTGGTTCACCGTGTCAAATGCAGCTGACAGGTCCAGGAGGATGAGGACAGATGACAGTTTAGCAGATCTAGCAGCATGGAGCTTCTCAGTGACTGACAGAAGGGCAGGCTGGGTCCAGGCAGGGTTTCTTGAGGATGGGAATAAACCTTGCCTTCTTAAAAGTGGCAGGAACATGACCAGATGATATGGATTGGTTGATGATGGCTGTGGTGAAGGGAAGGAGGTCCTGTGAGATGGCCTGGAGCATTGTGGAAGGGATTGGGTCTAATGAACAGGTGGTGGGGTTAGATGACGAGATGATCTGTTGAATCTCATCAGATGACAGGTTGGAAAATTCTGCTAAAGGAGGGAAGGAAAGAAATCTTCTTCTTAAAGGAGTCATTGCTGTCCGTTTATTAAATGCAACTTGATATAAATAAATGTAGTGCAACATTAAAATCCCACAATAAACCCTCCTGCCTGAAGGTTCAGTGTTTCAATAGTTAAATGTGTCTGAGGCTGTAGTCCGTGGTGATGTTAAACTACATTCAACATCACATTTAGACGTCAACACAACAAATTTGACAATGGTCATACAGCTGCATCAATATGGATGCACAAACATGATCACCTTCACAGAAGAAGATTTCTTCCTTAGACAGCTTCCCTTTCAGGTGTACCTATTTTCTAGGTATATCTAAGGAGTGCAAGTCCACCTACAGCCCTGAGCCACACACTAACACTGTACTAAATACTACACTCACCTTTGCACTTATAGCCAAGACACTTGAAGGATACAGGTCCCACACACTGGATGCACTTGTCCAAAGATGATACTGTTGTGCACACAAGCTCATGAGTTTGACACTGTTGGTGAAAATTTATATCAATATTTAATAATGACAGATTGAATAAGATCTCATGCCTTATCTACTGCATTTGTAAACTAAAATACCAGCCCAAGTCAGTGTCAAAATCACGTAGTAATGTGATACTACATTTTTATATTTCACTGAGGAGATTTATAACAAAACAAGTCAGGATATGAAATGCATATAGACATTATTTAAATTGTGTAATATCAGACGACCAAATGAATCTATACACAAGCTTTAAGTGACTAAACGCTTATTATAAACTTGACTTGGAACCTTTAATCACTCTATAAAACTTTTTAGATAGATAATCTATTGTGTAAGATCTCACTGTAGTCAGTTTGTGTACAATAATTCGTAAAACCCAACATTATAAAAACATGCCGACTTTTCTGAAACAATGAGGTGGCTCTTAAAAGAGCCTTTGTGTAGATTAGACGGGAGTATAATGTTTAAGCGCGCTCTCCGCGAATACGGCGAGCCAGCTGAATGTCCTTGGGCATGATGGTCACTCTCTTGGCGTGAATAGCGCACAGGTTGGTGTCTTCGAACAGACCAACCAGATAGGCCTCGCTCGCCTCCTGCAGGGCCATGACAGCGGAGCTCTGAAAGCGCAGGTCGGTCTTAAAGTCCTGAGCGATTTCTCTCACCAGACGCTGGAACGGCAGCTTACGGATGAGCAGCTCGGTAGACTTCTGATAACGGCGAATCTCCCTCAGAGCCACAGTGCCGGGCCTGTAACGGTGAGGCTTCTTCACTCCGCCGGTAGCCGGCGCGCTCTTGCGGGCAGCTTTAGTGGCGAGCTGCTTCCTAGGCGCCTTACCGCCGGTGGATTTACGCGCGGTCTGCTTGGTTCTTGCCATGACTTAAGAGATGTCTGTGCTTCTTTAGAGAGAAAACAGAATGAGTGACACGAGAGAGCGCGGCCTATTTACAGCCTAACGATCGGCTGCGCTGATTGGGCGGCTTGAAAGCGCCGCCTGTCATTTGTTCCAACGCGTTACGTCACTCCGTAACGTAACGAGGCTCCTCTTTTATTGGCTCCTCTTCTCCCACCGACTCGGTTTGAAACTCCATTATCTTTATGCAAAACCGAGCGCGCTGCTTGCGTTTTAAAACAAAATGTACTAATGGTATTTACAATGTTATACATTGTTTTGTACACATATATCTCAAAATAATCACATTTATAGTGCAACGTTAAAAAATTCGGTAACTTTAAACATAAAGTAAAACATCACATACCTCATTGGTCGGATCTTTACATGTATTCATTCCATAAAAGTCTCCAGAAAAACATTTCTGCACAACACTGTAGCTGAAAATATTACTGTCTGCCGAACACAACTGGACAAATATATAGTGTCGCACACAATTAAACCCTGACTCTCCCCTGACTGGAGAACATTGGTTCCACTCTGAAAATACTATTCCGGTCTCAATATTTCCGCTCAACAAAAGTAGACTTGAAAGAAAAAAACATTCAGATTTATCTAAAACGACTCAATTGACTGAACTGATACTGTAGAATTACTGATGCTAGTAGTTACACACATTATATAGTGAACCTTATTATAAAAGATCCCCAAAGAACTAATCCTTTTGTCAGGTAACCTCTTATTACAAAATGTTTATAATTCATACTCGTTTACGTTCTACATGTTTGTGAACTGATCAGGAGGAAAATAACGCACTTTTAAAGAAAAATTGGGTGGCTCTTAAAAGAGCCTTTGGATACTGAAACACAGCAGTGGGTGAATCTACTTTGTCTTGGCCGGCTTCTCAGTCTTCTTGGGTAGAAGCACAGCCTGGATATTGGGCAGCACACCACCCTGAGCGATGGTCACTCCGCCGAGCAGTTTGTTCAGCTCCTCATCGTTACGCACGGCGAGCTGCAGGTGCCGGGGAATGATACGGGTCTTCTTGTTGTCGCGGGCGGCGTTACCAGCCAACTCCAGAATCTCAGCAGTCAGATACTCCAGCACAGCGGCCAAGTAGACCGGAGCGCCGGCACCAACGCGCTCAGCATAGTTCCCTTTACGGAGAAGCCTGTGGACTCGGCCCACGGGGAACTGCAGACCGGCTCTGGATGAGCGAGTCTTGGCCTTAGCACGAGCCTTTCCGCCGGTTTTACCTCTTCCCGACATGATTCACTACGTCAACGTGTTCAAACAGGAAGTATAAACAATCAATCTCTAGCGCTCTCTAATATAGCCTAAACTGCTGCATCCTCATTGGCTACAATCTTTGTGACAAACCAGCCAATCACTAACACGCCGTCGAATTCTCTCCAGCCCCGCCCCCTGTCTCATCACAAGATAGCAGAAATAGTTTCGATGCTTTTTAAAGTATTTTTTTTCATTGAGAAAAGACATTGGTGATTACAATGACATTCACAATAAACAAACATATCCACAACGACCATTTCATTCAGAAAACAAAGGTTTCCAAAAAAAAAGTGTAAACTTGCAAACGAAAATCAACAATTGTTATATTTCAGAGTCCACATCTACAAGGAGAGTGTGTCCCACACAACCGAATCTCCTAATGTTTTGTTTACAGTCCTTTGCTTTTTCACACACATTATTAAAAGCCTTTTATACTTCCGGTTTACCTGCATGCATTTCAATATACTCTTACATGACTAGACTAAAGTGTATACTTCAGAAATATCTTAAAATTACAGGATTCCATAGAATCTTATAGTATTAATTACATATTTATTCTATTCATGTAGTTTGACAAAAAAAAGTGGATTATTGCTCATTAAATGACAACGTGGGTGGCTCTTAAAAGAGCCGTTCAGGGGGAAATATGAAAGAAATAAACTTAACATGTTTACTTCTTTTTAGAAGCTGCCTTTTTTGCTTTGGGCGCTTTAGGCTTGGCAGCCTTGGATGCTTTGGGCTTGGCAGTCTTGGGCTTAACCGCCTTCGCCTTCTTGGGGCTCTTCGCTGCCTTTTTAGGGGTCGCCGGCTTTTTCGCCTTCTTGGGGCTCTTGGTGACTTTCTTGGCGGCAGCGGCAGGTTTCTTTGCCTTCTTAGGAGACTTCTTGGCGGCGGCGGCGGGTTTCTTGGCCGCTACCTTCTTGGGCTTCTTCGCCGCTGCGGGCTTTTTGGCGGCCGGCTTCTTCGCTTTGGGTGCGGTTTTCTTGGCTTCGGTCTGCTTCTTGTTCAGCTTGAAAGAGCCAGACGCGCCGGTGCCTTTGGTCTGAACCAAAACCGCTTTTTTCACCAGATTGTTGACGGCGAGCTTGACGCGGGACTTGTTCTTCTCCACATCGTATCCACCGGCAGCCAGAGCTTTCTTCACGGCAGCGAGAGACACGCCGTTCCTCTCCTTGGACTCGGAAACCGCTTTGACGATCAGCTCGCCGACGCTAGGCCCGGCTTTCTTTGGCCGCGAAGCTGCTTTCTTCTTGGGCGCTTTGGCCGGCGCGGCGGCGGGCGCGGGAGCCACTTCTGCCATCTCTCTCTCTCAGGGATCTAAGTAGAATAAACGAGTGTAACGCTGAGCGCGCAGTAACACTGGAACCTCCCTCCCCTCTGATCTTAAAGCACATATGAGAGCGGTGTAGACTCAACCAGGCAGCCGCTGAATGACTGCGCTTCCGTCACACGATAGCGAGTGTGTTTTCTCCGGACATTTCTCTGTGAATATCCGAGTCCTGACAGCAGACCTCAAGCGTTCAAGCACACGTTTAGTGAGAAAGGCCTTTCATCTTTCTTCCGAGGCCCGACACGGTCAGTTAGACAGCCGCACTCTCGCGCAGTAGCCATTAACGTGCGCCGCGCGCCTGCAGCTCGAGCCGGCGCACTGCGCATTTCGTGCGTGTCGTGTGTAAAAACCGGACAAAAACAGGTCGCACCGCTGTAAGAACTCTGGTCCGAACTGAAGGCGAGTCCTGTCAGTGAGCTCGATGTGTGAGCACTGGCCGAGCGCTGTGTGTGGGATATGAAACGGAGCTTGTTTTGGCCTGTGTAAAGCACAGCTTAGGGGGACAGGTTGAGAGAGCCAGAGTGTGTGAGTGTGTGTGTCAGGTGTGGGGGGAGGTTTTGTTTATTTGTTAGCACTCATCTAAGAAATGTCCCTCACTATTCCATCCTATGATCACATGGTGGACCTTCAGTTAGTAAAGTGATCCACTGTTGCACGTGACTGTGTCCTGTTTATCACATATTTTGAATTTCTTGTTGACATATGAAGCTTGACATCAAATTACAATCAAAATATGATGAAAATGATAAAATACATGTGAATACGTAATGTACTTACAGTGTTATTCTTTTTAGTGAGGATGATGGTGGTGATGTCACAGATTATATCAACCAATTTCTCACAGTTTCCCCAAATGACAGGATGGACATTAGTTTTAGGGACATGTACAAAATGTTTAAATTTTTAATAAAAAAGAAATATAAAATTCTTATTAAAGGACTTCCTGAGAACAATAAGAACATAAAGTCATCTCCTGGACAACTGAAAAGTGAGCAGTCTTCCCCATGATTATTGTCGAGTATACTGAACTAGACAGAGAGAGACAGAGACAGACACACTATTTGAAATGAAATATTAGATTTGTAAATTTTCATAAACATCAAAGGCAAACAGAAAATATTTCACTTCAGTTGTGTATGAATGAATCTACCATAAATCAAAATATACCTTTTTAAATAAAAAATAAATCCACACAATATTCTTCTTTTTTCATTCACATTGTTACAGCGACTCATTATACTTCCGGTTTTCAAATGTTGTGGCGGTTAGCTGGTGATAGTTTGTACCTACGCTCGGTTTCTCTTTGCGTGTTGTTTTTATTTGCCAGCTCTACGTGTTGGTTACTACTTCTTCGCCCAGTACGAGTTGTTGGACTTAAAGTACCTCCAATTCACGGCGTCGAGTCGAGGTTAGTATGCCCAAAAGTCTACATAAGCAGAGTGAGAATTTGTTAAAATCTGTTAGAATCACTAGTTAGCAGCGGGAGCTAGTATTTTTATTTATGTTTGGTTAGTTAGTGTAGTTAGTGAGCATCCTACGCCCAGATTTTGTTTTCGTTTTGTTTATTAGATTAGATTGACCATAATTAGTTAAA
The DNA here is from genome assembly GCF_024256425.1 of Clarias gariepinus. Taxonomy (NCBI): domain Eukaryota; kingdom Metazoa; phylum Chordata; class Actinopteri; order Siluriformes; family Clariidae; genus Clarias; species Clarias gariepinus. The sequence goes on along the minus strand of NC_071100.1, from coordinate 946,499 downwards.
ATAAGTAACTAGTTTACTAGCGTAAGCTACTGCTGCTATTGATTTTATTTCAGCTTACCTGTTCAGTTTTGTTGCCATTCCTTTTAAAATTTTGTTTTTGTATATTCATATGTTGTTTGTCTTGATGTTCTTTCCTTTGTTTCTTTGTTTTACTAATATGACCCAATATATGTTTAGTGATACTTCAATTTAGTTTGACGGCATTTGCGTTCTAATTTCCGAGCGGTTTGTTTTAGAGTAAGTGTGTGGTCATTATACCAAGGAGCGATTTTATTATCTCTAATAATTTTCCTTTACCTGGAGCTACAATATCTAAGCTATAACGAAGTGTTGACTCTAAATATTCAGTCGCCTGATTGAGTTCTGCGGAGTCAGATGGCCACCAATCAAAATTGGTAACTCTGGGAAATTATTGATAAAGCTCTGTGTGGTATTTGATGTAAACGTATGTTTAAAGCAGTAGTGCAACGTATGCTACATACACAATAATGTGTGTCCATTATTACTAAGACACATTTTAATCAAGACAAGACAGTGATCTGAGATAACTTCAGACTGTGGAATTGTAATTATGTTTCTTATACTTAATCTGTACAATAATATTAAGTCCAAAGTGTGACCTGCTTTATGAGTGGGTCCTACTACACACTGATTTACTCCTACTGAGTCCAGTATGGACATAAATGCTCTACGCACAGGGTCTTCTGGATTCCCAAAATGAATATTAAAATCTCCAGTAATTAACGCTTTGTCTACGGAAACAACAAGGTTTGAGAGGAAATCTGCAAATTCACAGAGAAACTCAGAGTACGGCCCTGGAGGTCTGTAAATGATGATTAGCGAAATCGTCTGAGCTGACTTTATGTTACTATAGAGAACTTCAAATGCATAAAATTAAAATCTGTGTTTTTGTACAATAGCCAGATTATCATTGTGAATAACTGCGACGCCTCCTACTCTACCAGTTAACCAAGGCTGGTGTATGTAGCTGTATCCAGGAGGACTAGCTTCATTTAGAGCTACATACTCGTCCTGTTTAATCCAGGTTTCAGTTAAACATAATATATCAAACTCCTGGTCTGTGATAGTTTCGTTAATAATAACTGCTTTAGATGCGAGAGATCTAATATTTAACAGTCCTAGCTTCAGATCAGAGGTGCCGGCTGTGTATTCAGTGTGATCCGAGTTTGTGGTACTGTATCTATGTTAATTAAATTACTAAAACAGACTTTCTGAGTCTTTCTACATTTTTGCTTAGCTCGGGGAACAGACACAGTCTCAATATGATGAACCCTGAGTGACGATTCTATGCAGCTAGCAGACGGTTGGTTTAGCCTGTCTGTCTGCTCCCTGGCCTGGGCTCTGGATTGTCACCGATTAACTAGGCCTCTTCTGAGACTATGAGCTATACTACAGGAAATGAGAGCAGCAGGCCAGTTTTGCACTCAAAGGTCTTCCAATTGTCTATAAAGCTTACATTATTTTCGGAGCACCACCTG